>NC_082643.1:78843138-79093138 GCF_028023285.1 Balaenoptera ricei
GGTGAGAAAACTGAAGCTAAGGGAGTTTAAAGTAACTGACCCACTGCCAGATCCCAGCAGGGTTAGGGTTCACACTCAGTTCTGTCCAATGGCTGCACTTTCCAGCACATCACTTAATGGCAAGATGAACTGGGGAGTTTACTCCTGCTGGTTCAAACCACAGATCAAAACTTTTCTCGCTCTTTTACATTTAGCGCTGGGAACTGAGATGAGACATTTTCTCTGTAAGGTATCAGAAGCTTGTGTGAGACAATGTGAGTCATCCTCAAAGTAACATTTCAGCACTGGCACTTAATGTGGGTGGGCTCTTAAAGCAAAGAAAGCGGAAATTCATTGTGAAGGAGAATTGCTAAATGCCAAAAGGAAGTGGATGACCCAGTAATATATATTACCCCAAAATAAAACTAGTGGCAATGTAAAATTATAATTTGCAACATGTTTAAGGCTAACATAATAAAGACTAAGCAGGTTTCAATTTTCTGCCGAAGAGAAGATAAATTACTGGTGCCAGGTGTCTAGCAACCAAGCAAGATAACATGGAAATTTAATTTTTACTTGCTTAACTATAATATTTAAGACTCAAAATACAGATTGGGGTTCATAAAACAGTAAAGGTTATAGCCATCTGCTTGGTTACAGAATAGATCAAGATTCAGAGGGTGACTCTACATGCAGGAGGAAATTCATAAAGTGTGAAGAATCTATAGGCAAAATAAGATGATTTATTCTATTCATTCATTGAATGACTTTATGTGACAGCCATTTGTGCCAGGTCTGAAAAAACTGATGATAAAACATATGCAGATAAACATCTTCTCCATCTTCGCACAAACTCCCCCTGCCTGAACCATCTGGCCTCCCTTGCCACCTCCCTTGCAATCCTCCCCTTTTCCCACCCTGCCTTTATCTAGTTAAGTCCAACCCTGTCCTTCTGATTTTGGCTTAACTAACACTTCCTCAGGGAAGTTGTCTCAGAGCTGGTGGACCAGGTAAATTACACCCTCATAACATCACACATCTCTCTTTGTGGCAATTATCACTGTTGCTTTTTTACATTTCTGTTATTATTTGATTGATGTCTCTCCTATGAGCCAGTTAGTTCCTTGAGATCCGGGACACTATCTGATAATACTTATCACTGCATCCCCAGCTCATGGCACAGTACATGTAAGAGTTCAGAATAGGTACCCAATAAATATTTGTTAAATAAATACAACTCTACACTGTCTATGTTGAAAGAATGACTGCTGCTGTCTTACAAAGACCTTTCAAATACTTTCTCCCTCAAATTATAACTTTTGATAATGCCTACCCCAAATAACAAGAGGAGAATGGTTAAACACTTCATCAGTTTTATTCCTTGGAGTATTAAGGATACCTGCAGTGTGAATGAATTGGAAACTGAGTCAATGGCTCAGAGTATTGGCAGCTGTCTGTTCAAGGAGGGTTTTTTTCCCTCTTTAATTGCTATTTCTAGATAATTCTGCAGTCATTTATTTTTCCATCCTCATTTGATTTTCACACTGGCCAGATTTGGAATAGCTGAGTAGTTTTAGGATCACCGTTAAAAATAACAGATGGATCTTAGAACATAGTAGGGAGTTGGCGTTTTGAATAATGGAAATCTATTTTAAGCCACCATAATTTGTTCTATTAACCCTAAAAGGCTACTAGCTATCTTGGGCTTGCACAAAAGTGCCTGTGTTTTTATGTGATGGAAAGATCAGAATGATGCATAGCAATATTGAAATTCTGCATTCCTATGACAGTAAGAAGAAATAATTAAGACTGAAAAGTTTTTTTGAAGCCAGATTAGAGAACTGAATAAGAATCACCAAACCATCTGAAAATGTCCACATCTGTCTTGACCGAAGCAATCTGTGACAATTAACTTGAATTCCTTCCTTTTTGGAGAGGCTCTTATGAGGAAACCAAGTACTTTGTGGGTAACAGTTTAGACATTTATTGCCATTGTCTCCACAAAGAGTCATGGCTGAATCTCCCAAAGTACGAAGGAGAGAAGGAAGCGCCCAAGGTCATCGCTTCCGAGTTTAGCTATCCATAGCCCTTCCCTGCTGAGTTCACACACAGGTCCTACTAAATTCTGAGCAGGGCCCTCCAGTGGGCTTAAAAAGATGCCAGTAAAAATACTTTGTTTTGCACTTAGTAGTGCTTTCTCACAGGGCACTCTTATTTTCCTTGTCTCCAAATTCCTGGGTGGCACCCCAGAGTTGACTTTTTGTTCTGCTTGAACCCGCACCATGTTATTAAGAAACATGAGGCACAAAGAAGTTAAATAACATTCTTTCAGTCATTCAACATGTATTTATTGAGTACCTATTATGTGTCATGCTCCAAGGTGGGTTCTGGGGAGTAAAACCATGCATGAAAATACAATCTCTGTACATAAGGAGGCAGACAAATAAGGATAAATTATGCAAATTTATGCAAAATCGGATAAATTCACTATTGGGGAAGTAGAGGTCACAGAGGGTCATAGATAGTATGGATACCTAAATCTGTTTTGTTCTCCTTCTTTTGTTTTTTGGCTTTCCAATTTAATAACCAAGTAAAATTTAGCTGAACAAGTATTTTTAGAGATAACGAATATCAAACATTGATGGGGCAAATTCCCTTAGCAGCCAAGACAGCCTGACTAGGATGGGGAAGTTTTAGATGTGTCTTCAGTGTGGGAGATGTACCTTGTCTTCGACATGAAAATCATCAGGAACAAAGTGAAGAAAATACCTCGTAAGTTTCCATTACTAAGTGGGAATCAATAATTACTTTGGAAAGATGAATTGAGGTTAGATACCAGATGACATAGATATAAAGCATTTTGAAAAGTGATAACATTTTTTAAAAAGGAGAGAAAGAAATATCAGAGGTCAACTTGGACATTTTCATGGATGGAATGATAGGGGCTTTATTCAAGAACCTAAGGCATGGAGTTTTATTTTTAATCAAAGTTTCTACTGTTGGAAATCCATTTTGTTCACTAGACTCAACCAGGTCAAAACTCAGACCGGGGTTCTTTTAAATTTTTTAGGCTCTGCTAAGGTTCTTGGAAAAAGTCAAAGAAATATTTGGTTTAGAGATTTGACAAATTCATGAAAAGACTTCTGTGAGGTTTTAAAATACTTCTGACTACTTCTGCTGACTTAACTAGTGTTGCTGAATTAATATGATTTGAAAGAAACCCTATTTCTCAGTGTAAAACTAGAAAAAAAATTCCACCTGTTTTAGCTATTCTAAAGAAGGTATAAAAATGACAAGATATCCTACCTTTTTGCTTTTTTATCAATTTTTCAGAAGTTTTCCTATTAGCATGTAACTTACATGACTTTGGATACTAGGAGAAATAGAAGATAACGTACCACTAGAGAGTTACTTCGGACTAGCTGTCATTTTGACAGATAATGGCTTTCTGAATTATGGTTATACCGTACTATAAAACATCAGCAAACCTTATGAATAAGCAAATGATGAGCAGTTTGGCTTTCCAACCAAAAGAGCTCTGTTAATTTTCTTTGATAATTATTTGGTTTCATGAATAGGCTCTTTTGAGATTTTAACCTTTAAAAAGAATTATCTCCAAATCTCGAATTCTGGAAGGTTAAAAGATGTTTTGTCAGGGAGGAAGCGTTGTGGGAAGGGATAGTTAGGGAGTTTGGGATTGACACGTACACACTGCTATATTTAAAATAGATAACCAACAAGGACCTACTGTATAGTACAGGGAACTCTGCTCAATATTTGGTAACAACCTAAATGGGAAAAGAATTTGAAAAAGAATAGATACATGTATATGTATAACAGAATCACTTTGCTGTACACCCCAAACTAACACAACATTGTTAATCAACTATACTCCAATATAAGATAAAAAGTTTAAAAAAAGATGCTTTGTCAAAGATGTCTAAACAATTATTCTCATGGTAAGTTCATTCTGAAGCTTTAATGTGCATCAGAATCAACCATCAAAGGCTCCTGGGCCTTTATGAAAGGAGATTGTAATTCAGTAGATCTGGGGCAGGGTCCTAGAACCTGCATTTTAAATTACTACCTCTGGGGATTTTCAAGCCAAGGCTCTGTTGATCACTTCATTCGTTTTCTATTGTTGTGTAACAAATTACCACAACCTTAGGGGCTTAAAACAACACATGCTCATTATCTCACAGTTTCTGTGGGTGAGAAATTTGGGAACAACTTTGCTGGATCTCAGGGACTCACAAGCTTGAAATCAAGATGTGAGCTGGCCTGTGCTCTCATCTGGAGGCTCTCCTTCCAAGCTGGTTCAGGGTGTTGGCAGAATTCCTTTCTTTGAGGCTGTAGACTGAAGGCCCTGGCTTCTTAACTGGCTCTCAGTCAGAGGCCCCTCTCAGGTCCTAGAGGCCAGCTGCAGACCCCTGCTACATGACCCTTTCCATAGACAGTGCAGACATGGCGGCATGCTTCCTGAGCCCAGGGAGGGATGCTCTCTGACCCCAGGGAGGGCCCAGTCTCTCTATTAAAAGCTTTCACCTCCTTAAGTCAGACCCACCCAGGATAGTCTCTCTCAAAATCAACTGATTTGGGATGTTAATTACACCTGCAAAAGCTCTTCATCTTAGTGTAACCCAGTCACCGGAATGAGATGCTATTTACCGCCCTGCCCACGCTCAAGGGAAGGGAGTCACAAGGGCTGCCATGTACACCAGGGGTGGGAATCTGGGGGCTGTTTGAGATCCTGCTTGCTACAGCCACCCTTGAGAAGCACAGATTTCAGAGGACAAAAATCACAGACGCCTGGGAACTTTCAGTGTGACACAGATAAGGCTGATAGATCTAGTCTCATAGGTGCGGTTGGTCCTTACCGACAATAAAATAAAAATGGAAAAACTGGTCTTGTTTTCCCACCTTTGCTCTAATCAGTCAAGAAAGCTTTGTCATTTACTCTTTACAGCTAAAGGCTCCATAGGAAAAAATGTGGACTTTGGTGGTGATTTTAGCATTTCTATAGGAAGGAAAGGGCCCTCGGTTATCTGCTGGACATGGCCTCAAAAATGCATCTATTCCCTTAAAGACTAGTTGTTACCTTAATTTTTTAAATGTCTAGTTAAGACGGATACTTTTCTGAGAAAACTTACAGAACCTCACATCAGAAGAACAGAAAATCTAAACAAAACCATTATCATAGAAGAAATAGAAAATTTGTCAGTTATTTCTCAAAAAATAACAGGAAGAGCAGTACGCAGTGGAATTTTAACAATTTCTAAACAACAGATATTTCCAGTGGTATTTTAACTGTTATAGACCATAGAAAAAAAGGATGTTTCCTACGTCTATTTATGAAATAAACGTTTATATTCAAGCCCAAGGAAGATTGTGTCTAAAATGAAAGTATCGAGCAATCTTACTTATGTCTATCTATGCAAAAATCCTCAACAAATATTAGCAAAAGAATCCAGTAGCACAGTTTAAAAAAATATGTATACATACCTACATACACACACTCCTATGATCAAGTGGGGCTTATTCCACGAATACAAGAACAGTTCAGCATTAGGAGATCTATTAATATCATTCATCATATTAACAGATCTAAGGGAACGATTGTTGGATCATTTCTATAGATGATAAAAATGTATTTGATTATACGCACAAAAGAAGAAGACTTAGAAGACCTACTTTTCTCATTATTTATTCTACAAATTTACTTCTAATTTTTAAAAGACAAATATAGCTGTTATGCTATATTCAATTGATTTAAAACATTTCAGCATAGATAATATGATGTTACAGTTAAATATTAAGCACACCACAAGGCTCTGAGCTATCAACCAGAGACTTTGCTAAGTAGAATGATGAATATTAGAAATGAGTTTTCATTAGTAAAATTAGTGGTAATCAAAGTCCGAATTGTATGTTCACTGTTGAAATTAGAGGCATTCAAGATTTGTTAGTTGGATAAAATATTGTAGAAAAATGCTCCATGGCTGCACTAATGGGGTATGAGAACCCAGCCAACACTGTAACCTCTACTTTAGGAATCGTCCAACTCCTTGCACAGGTCCCTGGCTGCATGATACCAACTGCAAGCCTAAGCAAGTCCTACCTCTGGAGCATGTCCTGTCCTCCCCAAGTGAGCTGTGAAGCCCAAGTGACAGGGAGCATGGACTCACATCAAGCCTATACAGCAGGTTTTCCAAGCTGTGTCCTTGCCCTCTCTCTACTGGCTAACAAATACCTAATAAATGCCTGTATGTGAGGAAAAATTTCTCCTGGTGAGATTCCCATGCTCAAACTTTTTGGTAGTTGATTTTATCTACTGATAAGAACCTAAGGGTTGTGCATGGTTAGATTGGCTTAGGTCATTTCACAGCAATAGCTGTAGGGATTTTGTAAACCTTTAGTAAAACTAGTAAAATTAAAAACAATTTACCTAACGATCAAAACACCTAAGACTAAATTACAGAAAGCATAATTCATATAGTAAAATCTAAATTAAAAATCCAGAAACCACACACAAAAAGCAAAATGTATAAAATTTAGACAAATTAAGGAAGATATAATGCTAAGTATAAACAATTGGGTATTTTGTATAAGTGTTATTTAATCTGTATTGTATACTTGAAATCTGCTAAAAGGATAGATTTTAAATTAAATTTTCTCAACACACACACACAATGGTAACTATGTGGAGGTGATGGATAAGTTATTTAGCTTTATCGTGGTGATCTTTTCACAATGTATGCATATATCAAAATATCAAGTTGTATGTACACCTTATATAATTACTATGTTTATATGTCAAAGCTATCAATACAGTTGTTAAAAATGAAAAAAAAATGTATTTGACAAAATACAATACCCATTCTTCATAAAAACACCTAATAAAAATAAGATAAATAGGTACTTCCATAATATGATAAAATATATCTGTCTCAAACAAAAACTCAGACTCATGCTTAGTAGGGAAACACTAAAAGCATGCTTAGCTAAAGCCAGAAATGTTCAAGAATGTTCACTATTGCCACTTTATCTACAGTTATCCTAGAAGTACTAATCAACACAATTAGATAAGAGGCAGAACTACAAGGTTCACAAGTTGGAAAGGATAGGTAAAATGATCACTTATTTTGCAGATGATATGATATGTACCCAAAAAATCTAATTCCCTAAAAACATCTTTGAAAAGTTCAGTAAGGGGCAGGGTACAAAATTAATATAAAAAGTCAAACAATATTTATATATTTAAACAACAACCAGTTAGAAGATATACTGCATTTAAAACAGCTGCTGAAAATAAAGTAATTAGGAATAAACTTCATAAGAAATGTGCATGATCTTTCTGAAGAAAACTTCAGAAAAATGCTCCTGAGAGACATAAAAATGACTTGAAGAAAAGGAATGGTATATAATGTTCTTGAAAGGAAGATGAATATAAAAAGATGCCAATTTCCCCTAAATCAATAAATAAACAAGTTCATTTCCATATCCCAATGAAAAATAAACTGTCAATAGTAGACAGGAAAAAATGGACATAGAAGAATAAACAGGAGGAGTATCCATTCCATTATGGTACTGGTACAGACTAGATAAAAATATCCAATGAAACATTAGAAAGTTCAGGACTTTAGTAAATGATGAAAATGGCATATCAAATCAGTAGGAAAACAAAGAAATACTGAATGAATGATGTTGGAACAACTGAATAATCATCTAGGAAAAAAAATTTACTTAATCCAGAGCCCACACTAATACTGGAGTAAATTCCATACAGATCAGTGATTTTAATGAAAACATGAAACCACAAAAGTAATAGAAGAAACAATGGTAGAATTCATTTACAACTAATGCAGAACTAATCATGACACAAAACTCAGCTAAAACACTAATAAATTTGACCCTGTGCAAAAGAATGTACACAGCAAAAGCAATTGGGGGAAAGTTATTTGCAGTTCATCACAAATAAGCAACCTTTCCTAGTATATAAGGAGCTTCTAATAATTGATGAAGAAAAGACCATAACCTAGTAGGCAAATGGGTAAAGGACAAGAATGGACTGTTTACAGAAAAAGGAAATACAAATAGTTCTTAAACATATGAAAGGTTGTTTGGTCTCGCTCAGACCAAATTCTTTAAAAAATGTTTTGTTGTTGTTGTTTACTATGTGCCAATAATATTGGTCACTTGGGTATAAGAGACACAGCAGTGAACCAAACAAAATAAAGATTTCTGCTCTCATGGAGCTTCATTCAGGTGGGAAAGCAAGTTGAAGCTACACTGAGATGCCACTTTCATCTATCAGATTGGCAAAAATCCAGAAGTTTGACGTCACACTCTATGGCAAGGGGCAAGAGGTACTCTCATACTTTACTAAGGTAAACTGAGAGGCGAAATTGGTGCAACTTCCATGATAGGTAATTTGGCAATAACCATCAAAGTTACAAATGTATAAGTTCTTTAAGCCAGCAATTTTATTTCTAGGAACTTATCCTATAGATTTACTCACATAGGAGAGAAATAGCATCTATACAATGTTTATTGCTTGTGTATTTACAAGATCAAAAATGATTAGACACCATCTAAGCAAACACCATCTAGGCTGTTTAAAGACATGGTGTTACATCCATACTGTGGAATACCAGGACGTTGTAAAAAGGAAAGAGGAAGCACTTATGTGGAAAGTTTCCCTAAGATACATCATTCATGATATATATGTATGGTATTCTACTAATTGTGTAAAGAATGACAAAAACAACATTTTAATAACACATATATTAAAGTACAAATTTATCATCTATCTATCTACCTATCTATCTATCTACCTATCAACTATCTAGAAGGGAAAGAACTATGTGATATGATGGGAAGTGATTGCCTGGGAGATGGGGTAAAAAGGAATATTCACTGAATATCCCTTCATAGTTTAAAATTTTTTAATCAGCTGAATGTATTCCTTATACAGAAAATTAAATCCAAAAAAATAAGTTTTTCTTATCAAAAATTTTTTTCTAATTAAAGGAATAACATTCTGAGAGAAGGTTTGACAGGATTTCCCTTTTGGTAAACTACACCAGTGTTTAATACTCTTCTTGGAAAAAAAGAGTCATATTCTTGATTATACTTAAATCTTCCTTTCTGATATCTCTTCTTAAGAAGCAACTACACAAATTTCTCTTTAAATTAGAGGTCACCTCATTTCCAACCATGTTCAGGGCTTTGTATAAAAAGTAGAGACATCTGTGAAGCAAAAAACCACGTGTATTATGTAGAACTCAAGTTTCAATATAAAGACTAGAAAAGCAAGACCCAGGACCCCAGTGGAATAAAAGAGATACCATTGAGCCATGGACATTAAGTTTTACCTTCTATTTAAAGTCAGTTGAAGATAATATTAGAAGAATTTTATAAAGTCACAGAGTCATAGCAAAGGAAGACAGGTTAGAGTTCATCTAATTGGTAACCTTGCTTTTTGGTAAAATTGTCCCTGAAATCAAGGATGTTATTTATTAATATTATTCTTAGGGACATATTTCAACAATATGCAAAGAAGGAAATGTTTGTACTTTCCAAACTAAAATTCTTTTCTTGCTACTTGACATTGTACCTTAAATTTTTTCTTTACTTTGCTCCTCCTTAACTATACTGCAGATCTTGTGCTCAGAAGGAGATGAGGGAGGAGGAATTGAAAGGATAGATACAGAGTTGAGAGAAAAGGGTTAAAAGTGTCAGAGTTGAGAGGGCAGACAGCAGAAGCAAGAAGAACTACAATCCTGCAACCTGTGAAACAAAAACCACATTCACAGAAAGACAGTCAAGATGAAAAGGCAGAGGGCTATGTACCAGATGAAGGAACAAGATAAAACCCCAGAAAAACAACTAAATGACATGGAGATAGGCAACCTTCCAGAAAAAGAATTCAGAATAATGATAGTGAAGATGATCCAGGACCTCATAAAGAATGGAGGCAAAGATCGAGAAGATGAAAGAAATGTTTAACAAAGACCTAGAAGAATTAAAGAACAAACAAATAGAAATGAACAACACAATAACTGAAATGAAAACTACACTAGAAGGAATCAACAGCAGAATAACTGAGGCAGAAGAACGGATAAGTGAACTGGAAGACAGAATGGTGGAATTCACTGCTGCGGAACAGACTAAAGAAAAAAGAATGAAAAGAAATGAAGACAGCCTAAGAGACCTCTGGGAAAACATTAAACGTAACAACATTCACATTATAAGGGTCCCAGAAGGAGAAGAGAGAGAGAAAGGACCAGAGAAAATATTTCAAGAGATTATAGTTGAAAACTTTCCTAACGTGGGAAAGGAAATAGCCCCCCAAGTCCAGGAAGTGCAGAGAGTCCCATACAGGATAAACCCAAGGAGAAACACACCGAGACACATAGTAATCAAAGTGGCAAAAATTAAAGACAAAGAAAAATTATTGAAAGCAGCAAGGGAAAAACGACAAATAACATACAAGGGAACTCCCATAAGGTTAACAGCTGATTTCTCAGCAGAAACTCTACAAGCCAAAAGGGAGTGGCATGATATACTTAAAGTGATGAAAGGGAAGAGCCTACAACCAAGATTACTCTACCCCGCAAGGATCTCATTCAGATTCGATGGAGAAATCAAAAGCTTGACAGACAAGCAAAAGCTAAGAGAATTCAGCACCACCAAACCAGCTCTACAACAAATGCTAAAGGAACTTCTCTAAGTGGGAAACACAAGAGAAGAAAAGGACCTACAAAAACAAACCCAAAACAATTAAGAAAATGGTCATAGGAACATACATATCGATAATTACCTTAAACGTGAATGGATTAAATGCTCCAACCAAAAGACACAGGCTTGCTGAATGGATACAAAAACAAGACCCATATATATGCTGTCTACAAGAGACCCACTCCAGACCTAGGGACACATACAGACCGAAAGTGAGGGGATGGAAAAAGATATTCCATGCAAATGGAAATCAAAAGAAAGCTGGAGTAGCAATACTCCTATCACATAAAATAGACTTTAAAATAAAGAATGGTACAAGAGACAAGGAAGGACAGTACATAATGATCAAGGGATCAATCCAAGAAGAAGATATAACAATTATAAATATATATGCACCCAACATAGGAGCACCTCAATACATAAGGCAACTGCTAACAGCTATAAAGAGGAAATCGACAGTAACACAGTAATACTGGGGGACTTTAACACCTCACTTACACCAATGGACAGATCATCCAAAATGAAAATAAATAAGGAAACAGAAGCTTTAAATGACACAATAGACCAGATAGATTTAATTGATATATATAGGACATTCCATCCAAAAACAGCAGATTACACGTTCTTCTCAAGTGCGCACAGAACATTCTACAGGATAGATCACATCTTGGGTCACAAATCAAGCCTCAGTAAATTTAAGTAAATTGAAATCATATCAAGCATCTTTTCTGACCACAACACTATGAGATTAGAAATGAATTACAGGGAAAAAAACGTAAAAAACACAAACACATGGAGGCTAAACACTACGTCACTAAATAACCAAGAGATCACTGAAGAAACCAAAGAGGACATCAAAAAATACCTAGAGACAAATGACAATGAAAACACGACGATCCAAAACCTATGGGATGCAGCAAAAGCAGTTCTAAGAGGGAAGTTTATAGCTATACAAGCCTACCTCAAGAAACAAGAAAAATCTCAAATAAACAATCTAACCTTACACCTCAAGGAACTAGAGAAAGAAGAGCAAACAAAACCCAAAGTTAGTAGAAGGAAAGAAATCATAAAGATCAGAGCAGAAATAAATGAAATAGAAACAAAGAAAACAATAGCAAAGATCAATAAAACTAAAAGTTGGTTCTTTGAGAAGATAAACAAAATTGATAAAGCATTAGCCAGACTCATCCAGAAAAAGAGGGAGAGGACTCAAATCAACAAAATTAGAAATGAAAAAAGGAGAAGTTACAACAGACACCGCAGAAATACAAAGCATCCTAAAAGACTACTACAAGCAACTCTATGCCAATAAAATGGACAACCTGGAAGAAATGGACAAATTCTTAGAAAGGTATAACCTTCCAAGACTGAACCAGGAAGAAATAGAAAATATGAACAGACCAATCACAAGTAATAAAATTGAAACTGTGATTAAAAATCTTCCAACAAACAGAAGTCCAGGACCAGATGGCTTCACAGGTGAATTCTATCAAACATTTAGAGAAGAGCTAACACCCATCCTTCTCAAACTCTTCCAAAAATTGCAGAGGAAGGAACACTCCCAAACTCATTCTATGAGGCCACCATCACCCTGATACCAAAACCAGACAAAGATACTTCAAAAAAAGAAAATTACAGACCGATATCACTGATGAATATAGATGCAAAAATCCTCAACAAAATACTGGCAAACAGAATCCAACAACACATTAAAAGGATCATACACCATGATCAAGTGGGATTTATCCCAGGGATGCAAGGATTCTTCAATATACACAACTCAATCAATGTGATACACCATATTAACAAATTGAAGAATAAAAACCATATGATCATCTCAGTAGATGAAGAAAAAGCTTCTGAGAAAATCCAATACCCATTTATGATAAAAACTCTCCAGAAAGTGGGCATAGAGGGAACCTACCTCAACATAATAAAGGCCATATATGACAAACCCACAGCAAACATCATTCTCAATGGTGAAAAACTGAAAGCATTTCCTCTAAGATCAGGAACAAGACAAGGATGTCCACTCTCACTACTATTATTCAACATAGTTTTGGAAGTCCTAACCATGGCAATCAGAGAAGAAAAAGAAACAAAAGGAATACAAATTGGAAAAGAAGAAGTAAAACTGTCACTTTTTGCAGATGACATGATACTATACATAGAGAATCCTAAAGATGCTACCAGAAAACTACTAGAGCTCATCAATGAATTTGGTAAAGTTGCAGGATACAAAATTAATGCACAGAAATCTCTTGCATTCCTATACACTAATGATGAAAAATCAGAAAGAGAAATTAAGGAAACACTCCCATTTACCATTGCAACAAAAAGAATAAAATACCTAGGAATAAACCTACCTAGGGAGACAAAAGACCTGTATTCAGAAAACTATAAGACACTGATGAAAGAAATTAAAGGTGATGGGCTTCCCTGGTGGCGCAGTGGTTGAGAATCTGCCTGCCAATGCAGGGGACATGGGTTCGAGCCCTGGTTCGGGAAGATCCCACACGCCGCGGAACAACTAAGCCTGTGCGCCACAACTACTGAGCCTGTGCATCTGGAGCCTGTGCTCCGCAACAAGAGAGGCCGTGACAGTGAGAGGCCCACGCACCGTGATGAAGAGTGGCCCCCGCTTGCCACAACTAGAGAAAGCCCTCGCACATAAACGAAGACCCAACACAGCCATGTGTACACATCACGTAGCATGTATACACTGATGTGTATAATATTGATGACTAATGAGAAAAACAACACAAAGTGTCAGAGGTGCAGGCAAAATAAATAAATAAATTAATTAATTTAAAAAAAAAAAAGAAAAGAAAAGAAATTAAAGGTGATACCAACAGTTGGAGAGATATACCATGTTCTTGGATTGGAAGAATCAATATTGTGAAAATGACTATACTATCCAAAGCAATCTACAGATTCAATGCAATCCCTATCAAATTACCAATGGCATTTTTTATGGAACTAGAACAAAAAATCTTAAAATTTGTATGGAGACACAAACGACCCTGAAAAGCCAAAGCAATCTTGAGGGAAAAAAATGGAGCTGGAGGTATCAGATTCCCTGACTTCAGACTACACTACAAAGCTACAGTAATCAAGACAGTATGGTACTGACACAAAAACAGAAACATAGATCAATGGAACAAGACAGAAAGCCCAGAGATAAACCCAGGCACATATGGTCAACTAATCTATGACAAAGGAGGCAAGGATATACAATGGAGAAAAGACAGTCTCTTCAATAAGTGGTGCTGGGTAAACTGGACAGCTACATGTAAAAGAATGAAATTAGAACACTCCCTAACACCATACACAAAAATAAACTCAAAATGGAATCGAGACCTAAATGTAAGACCAGACACTATAAAACTCTTAGAGGAAAACATAGGAAGAACATTCTTTGACATAAATCACAGCAAGATCTTTTTTGACCCACCTCCTAGAGTAATGGAAATAAAAACAAAAATAAACAAATGGGACCTAATGAAACTTCAAAGCTTTTGCACAGCAAAGGAAACCATAAACAAGACGAAAAGACAACCCTCAGAATGGGAGAAAATATTTGCAAATGAATCAACGGACAAAGGATTAATCTCCAAAATATATAAACAGCCCATGCAGCTCAATATTAAAGAAACAAACCAACCCAATCCAAAAATGGGCAGAAGACCTAAATAGACATTTCTCCAAAGAAGACATACAGATGGCCAAGAAGCACATGAAAAGCTGCTCAACATCACTAATTATTAGAGAAATGCAAATCAAAACTACAATGAGGTATCACCTCACACCAGTTAGAATGGGCACCGTCAGAGAGTCTACAAACAACAAATGCTGGAGAGGGTGTGGAGAAAAGGGAAACCTCTTGCGCTGTTGGTGGGAATGTAAATTGATACAGCCACTATGGAGAACAGTATGGAGGTTCCTTAAAAAACTAAAAATAGAATTACCATATGACCCAGCAATCCCACTACTGGGCATATACCCAGAGAAAACCATAATTCAAAAAGACACATGCACCCGAATGTTCATTGCAGCACTATTTACAATAGCCAGGTCATGGAGGCAACCTAAATGCCCATTAACAGATGAATCGATAAAGAAGAAGTGGTACATATATACAATGGAATATTACTCAGCCAAAAAAAGGAACAAAATTGGGTCATTTGTCGAGACGTGGATGGATCTAGAGACTGTCATACAGAGTGAAGTAAGTCAGAAAGAGAAAAACAAATATCGTATATTAATGCATGCATGTGGAACCTAGAAAAATGGTACAGATGAACCAGTTTGCAGGGCAGAAGTTGAGACACAGATGTAGAGAACAAATGTATGTACACCAAGGGGGAAAGTTGCTGGGGGGTGGGGATGGTGGTGTGATGAATTGGGCGATTGGGATTGACATGTATACACTGATGTGTATAATACTGATGACTAATGAGAAAAGAAAAACAAAGTGTCAGAGGTGCAGGCAGGAAATTTAGTAAGTCGTGGAAACTGCCAGAGTCCTGTCTAGGTGGAAGGCATGGTTCTCTTACTACATTGGAATATACTGTGTCTACTTTAGCATTGCTCTTGACTAAATACAGACTAGAACAGCTCTCCTTCTTAAACAGCAGAGACCACGCAGAGGCTGCCTATGGCTCAGGTCAAGGACGCGCTTCCTCCAATACCAGAACTAGAAGTTACTTCCATGGCGCATCAGCAAGATCAATATACACGGTGAGTGATGCTTCAGCTTTATTGACGATTTGACTATTCATTATAAACGTGAATAGATCCAAGGAGGTATAGTTTACCCCAAACTGCATTTCTATCCAGGTGTAGGAGATAGAAAGTGATGAACTTGTGAAATCAGTTCATATGAATTAGATGGCATGAAATATAATCACTGTTTCCTCCAAGGTCTAGGAAGGACCAGTAAACTAATCTCTTAGTCTGTTGAACAACATGTGCCCTGAGATGTCTACTCATCTCTTGGTACTGTTTCCTGGGGTTGAGTCGTAAGTCCAGCAGGCTAATCACTGTTTCACTTGGAACATGAGAAAAGAGAGAATGTAAATTTGTAAAGCAGAACTACTCACTGACTTCCAACTACTGAAATAAAACTTCTCTAAATTTAATATTTGATAACCTAGATTAATGCACATTGATTTCCATGTATTTGTATACAAAACTGTGATCAGAAATGTCTTAGAAATCTTTTTCTTTCGTTCAACAAATATTTATTAAATAGCTATTTTGTTAAAGGCACTACTGATAACCACTGTAGGGGGTATAAAAATTATAACAGGGACAAGAAGGGAAACTAGCATTTCTTAGTATTCTTTTATTGTGCTTGGTGGTGATAGACTAGATCATTTACTGTTTATAATATTTGGGTCCCGGCAGGAAACTGATGGTATCCTCATATTGAATAATTTGGGGAGAGTTTCATAAAGGGCCTATTAAACCAGGATGTGGGAAAACCAAAAAAGGACAGTGTAGCATCCTAGGACTAGTAACTGGGGGCACTGCTACTGTCCCTAAGACTAAAGGGACAAGGAACTCAGAGAGACAGAGACAGAAGCACACACATACATACACAGAAGGAATATGTGGGGAGGGTTGCCTGATAGGAGCTGTGGCTTTTGGTCATGGACACAACAGCCTGTGGTTGCCCTGAGGAGAGAGAATGAATATCCCAACACCCAAAAGGGTGTTCTCCTTTTTTCCCAATGTCTAGTACTCCCCACTGGCCAAACCCAACCAGAGCCAGAGGACACTGGTGCTAGATTGAGAGAGTTCATATAGATTGGCCTCCCAGAGCACCAAGCAAAGTGGACAAAAGGGGAAGGCAGATCTGGAGAGACAACCAAAGGGTTCCAGCATAGGTGGCCCAATACATCAAACTGGAAACTAAGTGCCAAGGAACACTTTGTCTTCAGGACTAGAGAGAGGCAGGTCTTCGTGCTTGGGTCTTTAGTGAAATCAGGGTCTGCTGTTGGCTCAGAAATTCCTAGGGAGAATATAATGTCATCATATAATTGTTTTAATGAAATGTTACTGGCTATTATGCTTGATATTTCTCATTCTGGTCCTCATTCTGGGATGCTCAAGCTTGCTCGTGAAGAGCTCTCCTCTGTCCTTTTACCAAATGCTTTTGGAGCACCTACTGTGTGCCAAGAATTCTGCTACTCATTGGCAAAATAACATGCAGTCTATCAGTGGAGGAATCAGATTAGGGAATCCCTAATTCCAACTGAGTGTCAAGTACCATGATGGAGGCACCCACAAGGGACTTGGGGAGCATTATGGGGAGACCCCTCATTCAGAGGACATGTTGCCTAGCATTTAATAGATGTCCAATAAATATTTAGTGGACATAAGTATTGAGTGAATGGATAAATCTCAACTTCTGTGTCTCTCTACTAGAATCATGGACTCCTGTAACCAAAAGAAACTTGCATGAACACTTTCACTTTTATTTTATATAAGTGGAAAATAAGCCAAAAAAATATAGTGGCAGAGGCTGGAGGAGACCCTAGGTTTCCTGGGACCTAGGCTGAGAAGTTTATTACCACTAATCACACTGTCTACTTGGGGATATAAAGGAGTGTCCATGGCATAACAAAGGATTGGAAAGAGCCCTTAATCAGTGACTTTAGGGAGTTTTTCGTGTTCTTATAAGACATAGTTTTAATAAATGGTTTAAAATTTTTTTCCACTAATAATTTTCAGGTCAACAACATTTTTGTGTGAATAATATTTGCCTTTTTTTAAATCTTCAGACTATCCTTATGAGTTCCTCTGGGCAATTTGGACTGAACCCTTCTGAAGAGTACTCATAATTCTATTCTGGCAATGAGTTAACTGGTAATTGTTGGTCTGGCTGTGGATGCACAATAGGAACCAGTAGGAGTGCTGACTGGTTGATGGAAACTAACTCAACAGTACTCATTTGACCCAGGAGATCAAAGGGACAAGAGTTTTTTTCAGGAAGGCATTATGAGTCATGGAAAACAAGCTAATGAAACCCATGGAAAAAGCAAGAGAACACTTACTCTCTTTGTTTATCCATCATTATACAGCTTACACTAGCCCCAAGATTTTGATTTTGAGGAACCAAAAACAGGGTTGAGGATGCAAATCCTTTCTCTCACTGGCCCGCATTGCAGATCCTGATTTGATGTGTTTTCTTATATAGATGGATTGTTTCTATTTGGCAAATTGCTTAAGAGGACCTGGGTTGTTTGTTTATACATTTGTTTGCATCTGTAAATCTTGCCTCCTTTTGGCACTGGGATGTTTAAAAAAAATTCAAAATACCAAAATAAAATGAATTTAAGTGAAATACTTGAATGTTTAAATCTAATAACAACATGTTCCCTCTGTTTCTTTTGGCTTTCATCTTTTCATAGCTATCATTGATGTCAAGAATAATTATAGTTATTAATTACAGTAAAATCATATATAAAAAAGAGGACAGTTCTTAACATTGAAAAATAGAAAAATACCTTCCAAAGAATTAATATTGTTAAAATGGCCTTACTACCCAAAGCAATCTACAGATTTAATGTGATCCCTATCAAATACCCATGACAGTTTTCACAGAACTAGAACAAATAATCCTAAAATTGATATGGAACAATAAAAGACCCCAAATTGCCAAAGCAATCTTGAGGAAAAACAAAAAAACAAAAAAAAAAACCAAAGCAGGAGGCATAACCCTCTCATACTTCAGACAATACTACAAAGCTAAAGTAATCAAAACAGTGTGGTATTGGCACAAAAACAGACATATGGATCAATGGGACAGAATAGAGAGCTCTGAAGTAAACCCACACACCTATGGTCAATAATCTTCGACAAAGGAGGCAAGAATACACAATGGGAAAAAGACAGTCTCTTCAGCAAGTGGTGCTGGGAAAGTTGGATAGCTGCATGTAATCAATGAAGTTAGAATACACTCTCACACTATGCACAAAAATAAACACAAAATGGCTTAACGACTTAAACATAAGACATGACATCATAAAATTCCTAGAAGAGAACATAGGCAAAACATTCTCTGACATAAATTGTACCAATGTTTTCTTAGGTCAGTCTCCCAAGGCAATAGAAATAAAAACAAAAATAATCTAATTATTATGGGGATCTAGGGAAACTTACAAGCTTTTGTACAGCAAAAGAAGCCATAAACAAAATGAAAAAGCAACCTATGGAATGGGAGAAAATATTTGCAAATGATGAGACGAACAAGGCCTAATTTCCAAAATATACAAACAGCTCATACAACTCAACAACAAAAAAACAAACAACCCAATCGAAAAATGAGCAGAAGACCTAAATAGACACTTCTCCAAAAAAGACATACAGATGGCCAACAGGCACATGAAAAGATGCTCAACACTGCTAATTACAGTAAGTCCCCTACATATGAACCTTCAAGTTGTGAACTTTCAGAGATGCGAACATGTGTTTGCATGTCCAATCATGTAAGTTCATGTGTCTGGCATACCTTGTCACGTGTGTGCATCCTCTACAAGTGGTTGTGCTTTTGTGTACTTTATTGTACAGTACTGTAGAGAGTACAGTAGTACAGTATCATTATTTCAAGCCCAGGATGTCCAGAAGTAAGCGTAAAAGCAGTGGTATATAGCCGATTGTGTTAGTTGGGTACTTAGGCTAACTTTGTTGGACTTATGAACAAATTGGACTTATGAATGCGCTCTTGGAAGGGAACTTGTTCGTATGTAGGGGACTTACTGTATTAGAGAACTGGAAATCAAAAGTACAATGAGATATCACCTCACACTGATCAGAATGGCCATCACTAAAAATTCTACAAATAATAAATGCTGGGGAGGGTGTAGAGAAAAGGGAACCCTCCTACACTGTTGGTGGGAAAGTATGTTGGTGCAGTCACTATGGAAAACATTATGGAGGGTCCTCAAAAAACTAAAGATAGAACTACCATATGACCCAGAGATCCCACTCCTGGGCATATATCCGGGCAAAACTATAGTTCAAAAAGATACATGCACGCCTGTGATAACCCAGAGGGGTGGGACAGGGGGGTGGGAGGGAGGCTCAAGAGGAAGGGCATATATGTATACATATAGCTAATTCACTTTGTTGTACAGCAGAAACCAACACAACATTGTAAGGCAACTATACTCCAATTAAAAAAAGAAAAAGAAAAAAAAAGATACATGTACCACTATGTTCATAGTAGCACTATTCACAATAGCCAAGACATGGAAACAAGATAAATGTCCATCAGCAGATGAATGAGTAAAGAAGACGTGCTGTATATATACAATGGAATACTACTCAGCCTTAAGAAAGAATGAAATAATGCCATGTGCAGCAACATGGATGGACCTAGAGATTATCATATTAAGCAAAGTAAGTCAGAGAGACAAATACCATATGATATCACTTATATGTGGAATCCAAAATATGACACAAATGAATCTATCTACGAAATAGAAACAGACTCACAGACATAGAGAATAGACTTGTGGTTGCCAAGGGGGAGTGGGAGAGGGATGGACTGAGAGTTTGGGGTTAGTAGATGCAAACTATTACATATAGAATGGATAAACAACAAGGTCCTACTGGATAGCACAGGGAACTATATTCAATATCCTGAGATAAACCATAATGGAAAAGAACATCAAAAAGAATGTATATGTATTACTGAATCACTTTGCGGTACAGCAGAAATTAACACAACATTGTAAACCAACTATACTTCAATTTAAAAAATGAAAAGAAAACACCTTCTGAGAGTTAAGGTGGAACTTAATCTCCTGACGTCATTATATGGTTAAAATTGCTTATCTGAGTAGATTTTCAGAGTTTAACTGCAGGGTCAGATTTAACATTAAGCAACCTAACAGGAATGAATGTTTCAGCACACAGAGGTTTTTTTGGTACTCCAGTTTTTTTTTTTTTTGTTAGATCACAAACTGAAATTCTAATTGTAAAATTTAGGGATTGAGGATTTGGCAAATGGAATTCTACTAGCCATACTTTTTCTTATTTGTATATCCCTGATTAATAGGTGAGTCAGGCTCAGGTCTGGGATACTTCAGCAGGAATTGAGGGATGTCACATTCTCTGAGGTATGGACCTTATACAGTTTCTGAGAAGTCAAATTATTGTTCCCTTGTATATCACCTATTATGATCTGACAAATGACTTGGAAATCAATGGGAACTTGGTTTACAAAAGGCATGAATTAAGCTTCAAGTTCTGTTACATTGTGGCAGCTTTTAGAAGCTAATTTCACTTATTTATTAAAATACTAGACTTTAACAGAAACTGTGAAGCACTGAGGGATGTAGTGTTATGGGCTCTCCGCCCACAGCAAGCTTACGATGTGGAGGAGGAGACAGGATATGAATGCCGTTAGTTATAATACTAGATGCAATGGTAAGATAAATGTCATTAGCAGGCTCCATGCTTCATGCTGAGAGTTCACAGGCCAAAAGAACCATTGCCAGTGGGGGTAATCTGGTGGGCTTCTTGGGAAGGCCACTTTTGAGCAGGGTCTGGAAGATGGCTTTTCCTGTTCTCTCAGTAGAAGTCAAATCTCCCAAGTGTACATGTTCGCAGCCCTCATAGCCCTTTTCATATCGGTCATTTACAATTATTTTTGTGGTTGTTAATCAATGTCTGTCTCCTTCTCTAGACTGGTTCTGCTCACCGTCCTATCCCTGGCAGCTGGTAGAATGCTCAGCTCACAGTAGGCGCTTAATAAATATTTGTTGGATGGAGAACTATTTCTTGAGCCTCCCTATGCATCAGGCACATTCCGTGTATACTCATTTCCTCCTCACAACTGCTCTCAAGACAGGTGTCATTACCCCTGAGGAAGCTGAGGCCAAGGGAAGCTCACCAGTTTGCCTGCCATCTCTGGACTAATATTTGGCTCCAGTCAAGGTGTGTAAAGCCGGCGCTGCTCCCAGGACTCGCACTGTGGGCTGGAGACGGGACAAAGGGTGCAGGATGCTTGGAGGGGGTGCCTGAGAGAAGGGCTCCCTCCAAGAGCACCAGCGGCCTCTCTTCTGGGAGTGCAAGGAGGCTGGGTGAACCTGCCTTCGGAGGAGGGCCTCTGATGGAACTGCCTCGGCATTGCTGGTCCTGCATGTCTCCCTCAGCCCCGCAGTTCTGCTCGCCTCCCTGCCCACCTGGCTCCAATAAAAACGACACTGTGTTCCTGGGTGCCTGGTGTGATGCCTGGCTTCCAGTCTACACAACTGAGCCTGACTTTTAGCCCATTCCGGTTTTCAACTGGTTCCACGTCTGACACTGACCCACCTCGTGCCCCCTCCCTATGACTTACAGCCTTGTCGTCGTGTGTCTGTGGCTCTCACCGCGGGCTCCCCTTCCCAGCTGTGAGCCACACTCACCTCCTTGACCTCTGTGTCCCGCTCGGTAGCCGGGAGCCCAGCACTCCATGCAGAGGGGTTCAGGTGTGCACTGGGGGGAGGGCACCTGGCACCAGGCGGGGAGGTTGCCGGGGTTGCTCAGTCGCTGAGCCGACACGGTGGAATTGGAGAGGTAGAAAGAGGGAGAGACAGAGAGAGAGGATGTGAGGGGAGAATTGGAGGCACTTGGCAATGATGTGATGCAGGTGTGGGAATGAGGGTGGGGCAGGAGAAGGCGGAGAGAAGAGGCACGGAGGGCACCCCTCCGGATCTCTATGTGGGGAAAACAGCATCACCTGAATTTATAGCAGCTAGCTTGGGTTTCTAGAAGAATTTTCATTTCCCAGAGGATTCCCTTCAAACTTTACTTTCATCCTGGTTGTAACTTCTACTTTCCCCCTGCCCCCTGCATCCTTAGTCATCCTGGATGGAGCAGTTATTCTTCAGACCACCTTGCTCCTTCTGCCTCCTTTCTGACTGTGACATCTGCCCTCTCCTTCCATCTGCAGAAATCCTCTCCACCCTTCAAAGGCAGAAAGGCTACCTTGCCCATGGAGCGGCCCCTGCTGACCTCAGCTGGAATAATGTCTCTTTTCTGTGCTTTCCCAGCATTTAGTCCTCTTGCAAAGTACTTCTCCATCCTGCCTCACACCACAACCATTGTACTGATGTCTGTTTCCCCTCCAGATTGTGAGGAGACTGGGAACCACAGCTTCTCCAGCTTCTGAGTCCCCAGGGACAGGTACTCACTCCTCCCTACCCGCTCCTCCCTCGCAACGCTCATCAATGGAGTTTGACAGGTGTTGGCTGTAAATTCAGCACAGTGGTTACCTCTAAGGCGATGGGGAAGGGGATGGGGATGGGCAGCTACATGCCAGGGACTTCTAACACAACTGTCATGTTCTGTTATAAACTTGGTGGTGGGTATATGGGAGTCATTGTGTCATGATTCTATGTAGCTTACATATATTTTAAAATATACTTTTGTACCTACACGAAATTTAATAAAACCAAATTTTACAAAGGATAAATATCGTATAAATTGCATCTTCCTTTCTCCCTCTGTCAGAAGATAGCTCTGTCTGTCTCTCTCCCAACTATATTTCTTTCCCTTCATGTAAAACATGGTAGAATAAAGACTTGGAGTCAATTTTCTGACAGTTGATTCTCATGATCTGATTTTGTTTACTTCCTTCTCTGTCTATTTTTTATTTTATTTCTCTTTTCTGTCTGCATCTTTCTTAACCATCTCCAACTATTGGTGCTATTCTGATGGGTGGCAATCTTAGGATAATGAGTGGAAGGAAGTTCTTACATTTTTAAAATCCAAATAAGGATGTTATTGATTAACTGAGAGATACGACAACAAAAGATGCATTTAAAAATCCTCTATGAACTGGGAATCATGTACTTTAGTAAAGATAGGGTAGTCTAGAAGCTTCTATAATTTGAGGGGCAAGATGAAGTGTGCATGCAAGGGCATGGAGCAAAACAGGACATTTTGGCAAAAAATAATACAAAATTCTTTGGATGAGTTATTTTTTCACCTGAGAGTTAAGGCTGTTTCCAGAGAGAAATATGGAGATAAATGTATTGCTTATTGAAAGAATATCATGTTGAGGGTTATAATTGAGGTACTTTCATCTACAAGTAATAGGAGGCCCAAATCAAAATGACATAAATTATAAGATTTATTGTCTTACCTAATAGAAATTCTGAATAGGGTGCGTCCCAAGTTGGTGAATTCAAGAACTCACATCATCGAGCACGCAGGTTCTTTCCTCCTTTTCCTCTCTGCCATCTTCAACTTGTTGGCTTTTGCCTTCAGGCTTCCCCTCTTATGGTTTCAAGAAGAGATTGTATTAAATGGTGGTGCCACAGCACCAGCCATCAGCACATTCTTACACCACAGTATCCTTTTTAAGAGTAAAGAAACTTTATAAGAAGACCCCTCCTGGAAAGATTTCTCCTCATGTCAGAGCATCTAGGATTGGATCACAGACCCACCCTTAAACCCACCAATGACAGGACAGGGGGTTGGGACCATGATGACTAGTTTAGAAGAACTCAGATTTGCTTGGTTTTTAAAGAGGGGAGAGGAATTGACCATCAGAATGAAAACAGGGCTCTGTAAACATGGAAGAAGAGGAAATGACTATTGTGTGGCTCTGGGAATGTTCCTCCTCAATTCCAAGGAGATGTGCAGAGAGAAACTGATTGAAGACAAAACGCAGGCTTGTTTATTTTCCCCCCAGAACAATCTCTTGGGGGCATGCTAAGGCTGTTTGCCAAGCATATGTCATTGCCCAGCATTTCATGATGGGTGTCAACAGCGCTGTCCTGGGGCCATTATCTCCCTCCAAAGACACGTCTATTTTCAGATGGACTGTGAAAATAACCCAACTATTTCCACATAGAAAAGTGATATCAGTGTGTGATATTACAAAGGCAGGCACAACATTTGTAGTGAAGAGCTGCATGGTCGTCATTACCTTTCTTTCGTGGTCTTATATGACTTTCCTCTTAGGAATTATCTCTCGTCCATTGAATGATGTCTTGGCAAGACTGCAAATCATGGTTTCTTTCCCATCGGCCAAGGGGTGACATATGACCTGAGCTAGACCAATTTGACCCACTTTCTTAGGACTTTGATTTATAGCGACACGAGGGTGGAAAAAAAGATCTGAGCTTCTTCATTCCAGTTGCTGAGTCATTCCTGCTTTTAGACACCCCAATATCCCCCTACCCCCACCAAACTGCCTTGGTCCTGAGCCTGATTCTCCAGTCTTCCCTTTGATTCTGTGAGCTACCAGTAACATCCTTGCAAAAAGATTCTTTCCTGCTTCAGTTTCAGAGCTGGTTTCTGTTGCCTGCTATATACATCTAACATCTACTTTATTTCGTAAATTCATAGGATGTCTGAGCTGTAAGAAATCTTATAGATCATTTGGTCAATGCCCGCATTTTACAGCTGAGGAAATTGAAGCTCCCAGAGGTTAAGGGTTTCACCCAAGGTTACATCACAGAGCTTGTCAGTGACAGAACTGGGAATAAGACAGGGTCTCCTTTGCCCAGGGTAGTGTAGTCAGTTTTTAATTTTAATTCCTTTTTAGTATAAACCACAGCCTGACTTTCTCCTCTCTCTCTCATGATTAATACAGAATAGTGACTTTAAAATCTTCATTTCCCCCCGCAAACTGACAACTTGCTTTGTGTAGTTAAAAAACTTGTTTCAGAGATAGTCCTTTCAGGTATATGGCATCTGGTAAAGACAGGCATCAGTTTATATCCTTATATGGAGGCTTAATTCTTTCCAGCTATCTATAAATGTTTATTTTTCTCTTGAAATTCATGTTTGGAAAGGAAGTGGTTTGCTCTAGGGAAACATATGGGCTAGGGTTCTGAAAGTGATTATCTACCATTTTTAACTCTAGCTTCTGGCTGTGTGCATTTGGGGAGAGCCGTCCTCAACTCACACTAAAACATATATATCTGCTCTATTTTTTCAGTTGCTTTAGGGCAGTCGTAGCTCATACAACTGCTGCCAAAATAGCCCAATGTTAGGGTAGGAGTTGAGGAGGGTTTTAATATAGTACTAATTATGTGCCTGTCTCTATTTTAAGCACAATACCCGAAGGTAAGTACTTTTATCAGGATCCCAACTTATAGGTGAAGAAATTAAGGCAAAGAGAGGTCAAGTAGTTGCTCAAGGACACACAGGTTTAAGTGGCAGAGTTGAGATTTGAACCCAGGTGGTCTGGGTTCAAAGTCCATGTCCTTAACCCTCTTCCCTGTTACATCTTAATTATGGAGGTAAAGGTAGATCCATCTTCTTAGGAAGATATTGTCCAATACCTTTTCATAAACACTTCTAGCAGGGGGTTCTGTAGCATGAATCTCTTGTGTCCCAACAATGCTTGGAGGGTATACTTAAAAAGCACCACTCAACTGCAAGTACTCCTACACAACAAATGCTTTTCTTGTCTCTACCCATGCAACAAAGCACATCTAAAGAACTTAATTATTTGGTAGTTGTGAGAAAAATTGCACAGAAGGAAGCTTTTTGCTCTGGATGCTCATAAAATAGGATCAAAGGTAAATCATTTAATAGATTTTTAAAAGAGGTAAATTCTTTGAACTCATCTCAAGATCCCCTTTGGTGAATGATATTAATTACAGTGCAAAAACAGACAAATATTGTTTAGAAAAAGCTGTGAACTAAGTACCTGGAAAGTCTCTTTCTGCTTATGGGTTCAAAACATTTTTCTACTTGAAATTTGTTACAGAGAAACAGGAAATCATCTCTATTCCCCATCCTATTTTGGCAAACGGACTATGTTTTATTTTTAAACAATTCATCAAAACAAAGTTCCCCTATGTCAAAACAAATCAAGAGTGCTTAATGGGGGAGACCTTCAAGACGGCAGAAGAGTAAGACGTGGAGATCACCTTCCTCCCCACAAATACATCAGAAATACAGCTACATGTGGAACAACTCCCACAGAACACCTACCGAACGCTGGGGTAGGGCAAAAGAAAAAAGGAAAAACAGAGACAAAAGAATAGGGACGGGACCTGCACCTCTGGGAGGGAGCTGTGAAGGAGGAAAGGTTTCCACACACTAGGAAGCCCCTTCGCGGGCGGAGACTGCGGGTGGCAGAGGGGGGAAGCTTCGGAGCCACGGAGGAGAGCGCAGCCACAGGGGTGCGGAGGGCAAAGCGGAGAGATTCCCGCATGGAGGATCGGTGCCGACCAGCACTCACCACCCCGAGAGGCTTGTCTGCTCACCCACCGGGGCGGGCAGGGGCTGGGAGCTGAGGCTCCAGTTTCGGAGGTCAGACCCCAGGGAGAGGCCTGGGGTTGGCGGCGTGAACACAGCCTGAAGGGGGCTAGTGCACCACGGCTAGCCGGGAGGGAGTCCGGGAAAAAGTCTGGAGCTGCTGAAGAGACAAGAGACTTTTTCTTGCCTCTTTGTTTCCTGGTGCGCAAGGAGAGGGGATTCAGAGCGCCGCCTAAACGAGCTCCAGAGACGGGCGCGAGCCGCGGCTAACAGCGCGGACCCCAGAGACGGGCAGGAGACGCTAAGGCTGCTGCTGCCGCCGCCACCAAGAAACCTGTGTGCAAGCACAGGTCACTCTCCACACCGCCCCTCCTGGGAGCCGGTGCAGCCCGCCACTGCCAGGGTCCCGTGATCCGGGGACAACTTCCCCAGGAGAACGCACTGCGCGCCTCAGGCTGGTGCAACGTCACGCCGGCCTCTGCTGCCGCAGGCTCGTCCCACATCCGTACCCTTCCCTCCCCCCAGCCTGAGTGAGCCAGAGCCCCCGAAGCAGCTGCTCCTTTAACCTTGTTCTGTCTGGGCGGGGAACAGACGCCCTCAGGCGACCTACGTGCAGAGGCGGGGCCAATCCAAAGCTGAACCCCAGGAGCTGTGCGAACAAAGAAGAGAAAGGGAAATCTCTCCCAGCAGCCTCAGGAGCAGCGGATTAAATCTCCACCATCAACTTGATGTACCCTGCATCTGTGGAATACCTGAATAGACAACGAATCATCCCAAAATTGAGGTGGTGGACTTTGGGAGCAATGATATATATATTTTTTTCCTTTTTCTCTTTTTCTGAGGGTGTATGTGTATGCTTCTTTGTGTGATTTTGTCTGTATAGCTTTGCTTTTACCATTTGTGCTAGGGTTCTGTCTGTCCATTTTCTTTTTTTTTTTTAGTATAGTTGTTAGCGCTTGTTATCATTGGTGGATTTGTTTTTTGGTTTGGTTGCTCTCTTCTTTCTTTCTTTTTTATTTTTAATAATTTTTTACATTTTATTTTAATAACTTTATTTAATTTATTTATTTATTTCTCCCTTTCCTTCTGAGCCGTGTGGCTGACAGGGTCTTGGTGCTCCAGCCGGGTGTCAGGCCTGAGCCTCTGATGTGGGAGAGCCGAGTTCAGGACATTGGTCCACCAGAGACCTCCTGGCTCCATGTAATATCAAATGGCGAAAACTCTCCCAGAGATCTCCATCTCAACATTAAGACCCAGCTCCACTCAACGGCCAGCAAGCTCCAGTGCTGGACACCCTATGCCAAACAACTAGCAAGACAGGAACACAACCCCACCCATTAGCAGAGAGGCTGCCTAAAATCATTATAAGTTCACAGACACCCCAAAACACACCACCAGACATGGTCCTGCCCACCAGAAAGACAAGATCCAGCCTCATCCACCAGAACACAGGCACTAGTCCCTTCCACCAGGAAGCCTACACAACCCACTGAACCAACCTCACCCACTGGGGGCAGACACCAAAAACAATGGGAACTATGAACCTGCAGTCTGCGAAAAGGAGACCCCAAACACAGTAAGTTAAGCAAAATTAGAAGACAGAGAAACACACGGCAGATGAAGGAGTGGGGTAAAAATCCACCAGACCAAACAAATGAAGAGGAAATAGGCAGTCTACCTGAAAAAGAATTCAGAGTAATGATAGTAAAGATGATCCAAAATCTTGGAAATAGAATGGAGAAAATACAAGAAACATTTAACAAGGACCTAGAAGAACTAAAGAGCAAACAAACTGATGAACAACACAATACATGAAATTAAAAATTCTCCAGAATGAATCAATAGCAGAATAACTGAGGCAGAAGAACGGATAAGTGACCTGGAAGATAAAATAGTGGAAATAACTACTGCAGAGCAGAATAAAGACAAAAGTATGAAAAGAATTGAGGACAGTCTCAGAGACCTCTGGGACAACATTAAATGCACCAACATTCGAATTATAGGGGTCACAGAAGAGGAAGAGAAAAAGAAAGGGACTGAGAAAATATTTTAAGAGATTATGGTTGAAAACTTCCCAAATATGGGAAAGGAAATAGTTAATCAAGTCCAGAAACACAGAGAGTCCCATACAAGATAAATCCAAGGAGAAACATGCCAAGACACATATTAATCAAACTATCAAAAATTAAATACAAAGAAAAATATTAAAAGCAGCAAGGGAAAAACAACAAATAACACACAAGGGAATCCCCATAAGGTTAACATCTGATCTTTCAGCAGAAACTCTGCAAGCCAGAAGGGAGTGGCAGGACATATTTAAAGTGAGGAAAGGGAAAAACCTACAACCAAGATTACTCTACCCAGCAAGGATCTCATTCAGATTCAATGGAGAAATTAAAACTTTACAAGCAAAAGCAAAGAGAAGTCAGCACCACCAAACCAGCTTTACAGCAAATGCTAAAGGAACTTCTCTAGGCGAGAAACACAAGAGAAGAAAAAGACCTACAATAACAAATCCAAAACAATTAAGAAAATGGTAATAGCAACATACATATCGATAATTACCTTAAATGTAAATGGATTAAATGCTCCACCCAAAAGACATAGACTCGCTGAATGGATACAAAAACAAGACCCGTATATACGCTGTCTACAAGAGACCCACTTCAGACCTAGGGACACATACAGACTGAAAGTGAGGGGATGGAAAAAGATATTCCATACAAATGGAAATCAAAAAAAACTGGAGTGGTAATTCTCATATCAGACAAAATAGACTTTAAAATAAAGACTCTTACAAGAGACAAAGAAGGACACTACATAATGATCAAGGGATCAATCCAAGAAGAAGATATAACAATTGTAAATATTTATGAACCCAACATAAGAGCATCTCAATACAAAAGGCAAATGCTAACAGCCATAAAAGGGGAAATCGACAGTAACACAATCATAGTAGGGGACTTTAACACCCCACTTTCACTGATGGACAGATCATCCAAAATGAAAATAAATAAGGAAACACAAGCTTTAAATGACACATTAAACAAGATCTACTTCATTGATATTTACAGGACATTCCATCCAAAAACAGCAGAATACACTTTCTTCTCAAGTGCTCATGGAACACTCTCTAGGATAGATCATATCTTGGGTCACAAATCAAGTGTTGGTAAATTTAAGAAAATTGAAATCATATCAAGTATCTTTTCCGACCACAGTGCTATGAGACTAGATATCAATTACAGGAAAAAAATCTGTAAAAAGTACAAACACATGGAGGCTAAACAATACACTACTTAATAACCAAGAGATCACTGAGGAAATCAAAAAATACCTAGAAACAAATGACAATGAAAACACGATGACCCAAAACCTATGGGATGCAGCAAAAGCAGTTCTAAGAAGGAAGTTTATAGCAATACAATCCTACCTCAAGAAACAAGAAACATCTCAAATAAACAACCTAACATTACACCTAAAGCAATTAGAGAAAGAAGAAGAAGAACAACAAAAAAACCCCAAAGTCAGCAGAAGGAAAGAAATCATAAACATCAGATCAGAAATAAATGAAAAAGAAATGAAGGAAACAATAGCAAAGATCAATAAAACTAAAAGCTGGTTCTTTGAGAAGATAAACAAAATTGATAAACCATTAGGCAGACTCATCAAGAATAAAAGGGAGAAGACTCAAATCAATAGAATTAGAAATGAAAAAGGAGAAGTAACAACTGACACTGCAGAAACACAAAGGATCATGAGAGACTACTACAAGCAAGTGTATGCCAATAAAATGGACAACCTGGAAGAAATGGACAAATTCTTAGAAAAGCACAACCTTCTGAGACTGAACCAGGAAGAAATAGAAAATATAAACAGACCAATCACAAGCACTGAATTTGAGACTGATTAAAAATTTTCCAACAAACAAAAGCCCAGACCAGATGGCTTCACAGGCAAATTCTATCAAACATTTAGAGAAGAGCTAACACCTATCCTTCTCAAACCTTCCAAAAAATAGCAGAGGAAGGAATACTCCCAAACTCATTCTACGAGGCCATCATAACCCTGATACCAAAACCAGACAAGGATGTCACAAAGAAAGAAAACTACAGGCCAATATCACTGATGAACATAGATGCAAAAATCCTCAACAAAATACTAGCAAACAGAATCCAACAACACATTAAAAGGATCATACACCATGATCAAGCAGGGTTTATCCCAGGAATGCAAGGATTCTTCAATATACGCAAATCAATCAATGTGATACACCATATTAACAAATTGAAGGAGAAAAACCATATGATCATCTCAATAGATGCAGAAAAAGCTTTTGACAAAATTCAACACCATTTATGATAAAAACCCTCCAGAAATTAGGTATAGAGGGAACTTACGTCAACATAATAAAGGCCATATATGACAAATCCACAGCCAACATCATTCTCAATGGTGAAAAACTGAAACCATTTCCACTAAGATCAGGAACAAGACAAGGTTGCCCACTCTCACCACTATTATTCAACATAGTTTTGGAAGTTTTAGCCACAGCAATCAGAGAACAAAAATAAAAGGAATCCAAATCGGAAAAGAAGAAGGAAAGGTGTCACTGTTTGCAGATGACATGATACTATACATAGAGAATCCTAAGGACGCTACCAGAAAACTACTAGAGCTAATCAATGAATTTGGTAAAGTAGCAGGATACAAAATTAATGCACAGAAATCTCTTGCATTCCTATGCAATAATGACGAAAAATATGAAAGAGAAATTAAGGAAACACTCCCATTTACCATTGCAACAAAAAGAATAACATACCTTAGGAATAAACCAGTCTAAGGAGACAAAAGACCTGTATGCAGAACACTATAAGACACTGATGAAAGAAATTAAAAACAATACAAACAGATGGAGAGATATACCATGTTCTTGGAGTGGAAGAATCAACATTGTGAAAATGACTATATTACCCAAAGCAATCTACAGATTCAATGCAATCCCTATCAAACTACCACTGGCATTTTTCACAGAACTAGAACAAAAAATTTCACAATTTGTATAGAAACACAAAAGACCCTGAATAGCCAAAGCAATCTTGAGAAAGAAAAACCGAGCTGGAAGAATCAGGCTCCTGGACTTCAGACTATACTACCAAGCTACAGTAATCAGGACAGTGTGGTACTGGCACAAAAACAGAAATATAGATCAATGGAACAGGATAGAAAGCCCAGAGATAAACCCACGCACATATGGTCACCCTATTTTTGATAAAGGAAGCAAGAATATACAACGGAGAAAAGACAGCTTCTTCAATAAGTGGTGCTGGGAAAACTGGACAGCTACATGTAAAAGAATGAAATTAGAACATTCCCCAACACCATACACAAAAATAAACTCAAAATGGATTAAAGTCCTAAATATAAGGCCAGACACTATAAAACTCTTAGAGGAAAACATAGGCAGACCACTCTATGATAGAAATCACAGCAAGATCCTTTTTGACCCACCTCCTAGAGAAATGGAAATAAAAACAAAAATAAACAAATGGGACCTAATGAAACTTAAAAGCTTTTGCACAGCAAAGGAAACCGTAAACAAGACAAAAAGACAACCCTCAGAATGGGAGAAAATATTGGCAAATGAAGCAACTGACAAAGGATTAATCTCCACCATTTACAAGCAGCTCATGCAGCTCAATATCAAAAAAACAAACAACCCAATCCAAAAATGGGCAGAAGACCTAAATAGACATTTCCCCAAAGAAGATATACAGATTGCCAAGAAACACACAAAAGAATGCTCAACATCACTAATCAGTAGAGAAATGCAAATCAAAACTACAATGAGGGCTTCCCTGGTGGCACAGTGGTTGAGAATCTGCCTGCTAATGCAGGGGACACGGGTTCGAGCCCTGGTCTGGGAAGATCCCACATGCCGCGGAGCAACTAGGCCCGTGAGCCACAACTGCTGAGCCTGCGTGTCTGGAGCGTGTGCTCCCAAGAGAGGCCGCGATAGTGAGAGGCCCGTGCACCGCGATGAAGAGTGGCCCCCACTTGCCACAACCAGGGAAAGCCCTCACACAGAAACGAAGACCCAACACAGTCAAAAATAAATAAATAAATTAAAAAAAAAAAAAAAAAAACTACAATGAGGTATCACCTCACACCAGTCAGAATGGCCATCATCAAAAAATCTACAAACAGTAAATGCTGGAGAGGGTGTGGAGAAAAGGGAACCCTCTTGCACTCTTGTTGGGAATGTAAGTTGATACAGCCACTATGGAGAACAGTATGGAGGTTCCTTACAAAACTAAAAATAGAACTACCATAGACCCAGCAATCCCACTAATGGGCATATACCCAGAGAAAACCATAATTCAAAAAGTGTCATGTACCACAATGTTCATTGCAGCTCTATTTACAATAGCCAGGACATGGAAGCAACCGAAGTGTCCAACGACAGATGAGTGGATAAAGAAGATGTGGTACATATATACAATGGAATATTACTCAGCCATAAAAAGAAATGAAATTGAGTTATTTGTAGTGAGGTGGATGGACCTAGAGTCTGTCCTACAGAGTGAAGTTAAGTCAGAAAGAGAAAAACAAATACCGTATGCTAACACATATATAGGGAATCTAAAAAACAAAAAAGAAAAAGGTTCTGAAGTACCTAGGGGCAGGACAGGAATAAAGATGTAGATGTAGAGAATGGACTTGAGGACACGGGGAGGGGGATGGGTAAGCTGGGATGAAGTGAGAGAGTGGCATGGACTTATATCTACTATGAAATGTAAAACAGATAGCTAGTGGGAAGCAGCCGCATAGCACAGGGAGATCAGCTCAGTGCTTTGTGACCACCTAGAGGGGTGGGATAGGGAGGGTGGGAAGGAGACGCAAGAGGGAGGAGATATGTGGATATTTGTATATGTATAGTTGATTCACTTTGTTATAGAGCAGAAACTAACACAACATTTTAAGGCAATTATACTCCAATAAAGATGTTAAAAAAAAAAAAGAGTGCTTAATGATTACATCATAGTGAGATTTCTTTTTCTTACATTATTCTTTATTCAGAGTGAAAAATTCAATAGAAAAAACGGTACTTTAAAAATTGTCTATTTTATTCCAGCTATCTAAATAACAGACTAATACTAGACGAAAAGTTTATTATTCAGTAGTAGTTGTTGCTTTTTTAGCAGAATAATTAGATCAATGTGAGCAAAAAGGATCTCTTTCAATGGCATGTTTTACTGACAGAAATGTCATCAGAGACAGAATTCACACAGGCTGTATTCCTGAGAAACTGCTGGTTTGCATGGGATGGGTAAGGGTGGAGGAGCAGTAGGGAGGAGAGAGGAAGAGGAGGTAGGAGGCTTCCTGCCTCCCTTGGGAACTGGTTTTATGAGCCCTGGGCATGTAGGCCTCCCCTCCCTGGCGACCCAGGTTGGCCTACCTGTGCCCCCAACAAGCTAGTGTCTGAGCGCCAGTAACGAATACTGGTATCTGATATAGAAATTACCCAATAAGTGTTTGTGGACTTAATGAATGGAGTGCTATGGGAGCCCAGACAAGGGGAACCTAAATGAAGGAGGAAGAAGTGAAGGAAAACTTCCTGGAGGAGGGGACACAATCTGAGACTGAAAGGAGAAGTTGGCCAGGGTGTAAAGAATACATATGAAGACACTTGGGCAGTTGTGTACAGAAAAGGGGGGCCTAAATTAAGATCTATGTGTCTAACACACACACACACACACACACACACGTGTGAGCTCCTGTCATGCAGGAGACAGAAGCATGCTCTCTTGGAAATAGTAATAACCATGCTATTCTCTTTCAAGGACATTGCAGTAATTAATGTGGGTGAGGGATGGGCTTTGTTAAAGTTGATAATGTCAGGGTTCTGCAGGGGAAAACTAACAATACTGTGATCTATTGTGATATTCTTCACACTCTATAATTTGAGCGTGTAACTGCTTAACCAATTAAAGATTAAGCAGGCAGGTCTTAAATGCTACTGCACAACTGAAAGAATGATTTATTACTCACAAGGTTATTGGAAGAGAGGGAAGCCAGATTGCATTCAGAGGAACACCACTGGAGGTGGCTGTTATTTGGGGCTCCAGATCTAGGCTTCCCTGTTCAACCTGGAGAGAAGCTGCACCTTCAGTCCCCCTTTTGGAGAGTTTCAATGCACAATAATAAACTGAAAGGTTTGGGAATTCACTATAGTTTTTTAAAAAAAAGGTTTATTAATGGTTAACACTTTTCTCAGGAAAATTCTTTTTTTTCCTTCCCAATTATCCCTGAGTACCAGTTTTTGAATCATTGCAGTAAGAGAAGATTGAGACACTGGAGGAAATTTCATCCCTCTTTTGGGGTTATATTATAGCCAGATTTTTAAAAATCCAGTCTAAGATAAATTCCATTAAAGCACAATTTGTGCTAATGATGCGATGCTGATTTTAGGAATGCCTTGGTCTATGATGTTAGCGATAATGTTGAATTCCTCAATTCATACGGGTCCCTGATGGGCTCCAATCAATGCATGGTAGCAGCTGCATAAGTTAAATTGCCACTACATAGAGCTGAGAGGGAGCATGGTGCAAGGGGCAACCCACAAGGATCTCTGTGGGCTTTACCCTTGAGTTGATGAGGAATTGATGAAGGTGCCAGAAAAGATAGGCAGGGACCAGATTACGAAGGGCTTTGTTTGGGTATTTTCCCGAATGCTGGGGTTCAGCCAACGAAGGTTTGCCCTCTTAGAGAGTCTATGCTGACACTACCATCGTGGGTGATTAGAGGGGGACTAAGACCTGCGCTGACACCAGCTTGGTATCACAGGAGAGGAAAAATGATTTTCCCCCTACCCTTCTGAGTTCTTAACTGAGACCCCTGTAATAAAAGGCAGATTGACAAGAGGAAAACAATCAGAAATTTACTAACATGTAACCTCATGTATACACGGGTGATATCCAGGGAAGAATGAGTAACTCAAAGAGGTGGCTTAGAATTCAGACTCAAATGCCATCTAAATAGGGAAAGGGGCAGGAGATGTCAGCCTCTTAGGGGAGAGTAAATGAGTTTTTGGAAATATGAATGGGTCCTTAGAAGAACAGGTGGGAGGTGTGATAGTTTGTGACAAAGTCTGTCTGGGGGTGGCGTCATCTCATAGTCTCCTCTCCTGTATTGAGTCAATCTTCCCTGGTTGATGAAACTCCTAGTGTGGGAATCTATGACAACTGATTTCCTTTTGGAGGATCTATCTTCAGGTAGATAAGGGGAGTTCAAATGAAGCCTCTCCCTGTATTTGCTGTTTTTCAAGTGCCTACAACTCAAAGTAATCAACATACCAAAGCAGCATATTTGGGGATGGCACGTCCTGAACTCCTACAGTTATATACTGAAGTGACATATGCTGCTACCCTTCAGTATCTATTACACCAGTTCACAGGAATGATGAGAAGAAAGGGAAACAAGACTGAGGAAGATATACAAAGAAGTAACTGATAGCATTTGGAAACTGATTGGGTGTTGAGGGTGAAGAAAAGCAAGAGCCTAGGGTGACAGCTAGGCTTCTGGTAGAAGTAACACTGTGCATCTAAGACAAGCAACTAAGACAGAGAATGTAGAAGGAGGGGAAAAGGTGATGAATTCAATTCAGACATGTTCAGATTAAATTTACTAGGACACCCAAACGTACAGGTGTCTGGTAGGAAGCTGACTCCATGGCTAGAATCCAGGAGTGCTATCAGGGCTCCAGGTAGAAATTTGGGTGTCATTAACATATAGGTGGGTAGCTGTGGAAACCATGGATATACCTAGTGGATTTTTTTGCCCAAACAGATTTATATAATTTTGGATAAGAGAACTTATCCAAAGTTGGTTTCAGTTTGAATTTCAAATTGAACCCTATTTTAATTACTAGAGGGTACAACAGTTGCAATAAATGTTATGTACTGACTGGATGAATATATGGATGAATGGATAATTGAATGAATGAAGGGTAGAGCTGCATGAAAATCAATAGATGTTTTCCTCTTTTACTTTATCTCATGATTTGTTTCAGTTTTAGCTCTGGAAAGAAGAAAAATATGACTATGTCAAAGAAGCAAGCAGGCCACAATGGACGGGCTGTTTGGATGCAATACATGGAAGCCTGTATTCCTGCTCTTAAAAGTCAATGAGCCTTTCATTTTTATGCCAACTAATTTCAGACCATTGATGTATATTATTCCCATTAGGTATTGATGCCCTAGCAGTGACTGATCGACTGCTGCCTTTGCAGCAAATCCAGATGGAGATGACCAGTCAAGTGACAGACTTGTTACTGTTCAGTAAGCAAACATGTTATTCTGCACACGACTTTCTTTGAGTAAATGTGAGTCTTCACTCTATATTCCTTGCCAGAGATCAACTGGTTTTAAAAGAAAGAGATGTGCGATACCAGGCATTGGATTGTGATAACCATATCTTATATAAATGGCCATACTATGGTCCCAGGGGGCTGCAGAATAGTCCAAGACTCCTAATAATCAGTCACACTGCTGTCAAGGCAATAGACAGGGCAGGTTGGAAACAAGTCTTCCATTACCACTGGTGGATGATTTTCACCTTTCCATGGAAAGGTAGTTCTGACTCTTCATGAATCATCGAGGAAATACTTAAAATGCATGGTCATGGCCCCAAATGGTCAAAATGTTTTCACACCTCACTACAGGCACCAAATGGTTTGGGCAATGCCAAGAAAATCCATTTTACAGTTCAGGAAGGTCATTAGGACTCAAATTCATTATCTGCTGAGACTTTTCTTTGTTTTCCATTCATTACTCTCCTTTGAGCGAAATGGAGCTATAGGAACAGAGCACAGACCTCAGTTCACTCATCCCTGACACATTATTCATGTCTACAATTTCGCCATAAATTTGGAGAGGGAGAGACAGAAATTGCAAATGCAGGGATTTAAATCCCCTTGTGCTACATTTGTCAAGATGAGCAGATTGTAAACTGCCTCTTGCAAATATGATATGCATTTGGGCATCAAACTAATAATTGTGAACCACAGACTCATTCATTTGTGTGGTGTTTCCCTCCAGATGTTTCTGAAATTGCTTTTGTAGTCATTACATAGACGTAGAATTGTTCAGGTTTAGTAGGAAGATTAGAGAGACTATCCAGCTAAAGAAGTTGGCCTTTTCCAGTGAGATAGAAATGACAAATTTTTCTGTTTACATCATCACAGTCTTTACAAACTATGCATTTGGAATACTTGGTTTTGGGCTTTTTTGAGGAAAGGAAGGAGAGATTCGTATAGTCCTCAAAATTGTCTTAGAACTTTATAGGAACATTGATGACAAAGAAATCCAAATCATTTAGATGCTCTCACTCACACTTCTGGCCCTTCTGTTGAAAAATAACCTGTGTATTTTACACTTTAAGTCTCTGGCAGGGCCCTATCCTCTTGTCTCCCTCATCAGAAGCTATGTTCTTTTGCTTCTTGTTTTGGTTTTAAAATTTTCATTATATAAGTCATCCATTAATATATTTTCATTATAAAAATATTTAAATATTACGAACAACACTGGAGTTTCCTTTGACTACTATGTCAAATTCTGATGTTCTCCCCACCCTATTGCAACCTTTTCCATCCCTGATCACAAGCATCGTTAATAGTTTTGTGTGTATCTTTCCAGATCTTCTTCTAGGAATATGTGTGTGTGTGTGTATTATATTTTTGTGTGTGCACATGTTATTTGAGATAAAATATACTAGAAGTGGGCTTCCCTGGTGGCGCAGTGGTTGAGAATCTGCCTGCCAATGCAGGGGACACAGGTTCGAGCCCTGGTCTGGGAAGATCCCACATGCCGCGGAGCAACTAGGCCCGTGAGCCACAATAGCTGAGCCTGTGTGTCTGGAGCCTGTGCTCTGCAAAAAGAGAGGCTGCGATAGTGAGAGGCCCGCGCACCGCGATGAAGAGTGGCCCCTGCTTGCCACAACTAGAGAAAGCCCTTGCACAGAAAAGAAGACCCAACACAGCCATAAATAATAAATAAATAAATAAATAAAAATTTAAAAAAAAATCATTTAAAAAATATATATATACTAGAAGTACCATACTGTAGCTTTCTTTTTTCACTCAGTGATACATTTTAGAGCTCCATTAGTACAGAGATCTCTTCCACCTTGCTATGGACTGAATGTCTGTATCCTCCCCAAATTCATGTGTTGAAGCCTAATCCCCAATGTGATGGTATTTGGAGGCAGGGCCTTGAGGAAGTAATTAGGTCATAAGTGTGGAGCCCTCATGAATGAGATTAGTGCGATTATAAGCAGAGACATAAGAGAGCTTGCTTCCTCTCTCTCTTCGCTCTCTGCTGTGTAAGAATGCAATGAGAAGACAGCCATCTGCAAACCAAGAAGTGGGGTCTCACCAGACACTGGATCTGCCAGCATCTAGATCTTAGACTTCCCAGCCTCCAGAACTGGAGAAATAAATGTTTATTGTTTAAGCCACCTAGTCTATGGTATATTTATTACAGCAGCTCAAACAGATCAGGACACATGCTTTCTATTCTTTTTAACTGTTGCATAATATTTCACGGTATTGGTATACCATAGTTACTTATTAAGGTGGTTCTAATTTCTCACTATAGTCTACCCCGGCCTGATGAAGAGTCGTGAAAAATCCCTTACAGAGTGAATTCTTCTAAGTAAAAAAATGTAAATTCCATTCACTTTAATGGAAAAAATGTTTATGTACTTCTAAGCCCCCAAATCATGCCCATTTACGTTACAACACCAAATACCATTAAAATGGACACAAGGACTTCTATAGTTAACATTAACTCGATCAGATATTCTCCATCATTAATTACTCCATAATATGGCTGTTTCCATTCTCTTATTCACTGTTTACAGATTGCACCCTTAAGACTTTGATGTATTTGTTCATTCAACAAATCATTACTGAGCCCCTACTATGAGCCAAACACTGGTTTGCATGCAGGGAATATGTTAACAGACAAAAAAAATCCCTGCCTTATGGAAATTACATCCCAATGCAAGAGATAAATAATAGACAAGTAAGATGTAAAGGATGGTAGATAGTGATATATCCTAAGGAGAAAAAAACAAAGCAGGGAAAGGGAATATTGGGAGGGTTGCAATTTGACCTGGAGATACCTCACCAAGAAGGTGTGCTTTTGAATAAAGACCTCAAAGAAGTGAGGGAGGGATGTGTGAAGCTGTCTGGAAGAAAATTATCCTATGTATCCCTGACTAAGATGTCCTCTAGGACCAAATAATTCTTTCTGACAGAAATGACCAGTCTTTTTGCCCTGCAGTGCATCACTGGTTTCTCATCCTTTATCACATTTCCTAGCAGCGGATTTTTTCCCAAAGATAGTAGACAAGAGCTTTCTTGCAGAAGTGTTAAGAGGCAATCACAGTTTTCAGTGAGAAATGGACCACTCGGCATGAGATTTATAACATGAGGGAGAATGGGACACACAGGCTACCCACTTTCTCTGTGGTTATGGAATGTGGTTAGCCTTCTGACAGGGAGATTTGTGGAGCAATTTGTCTCTGCCTGAGGCCACAGGATAGAGAGAGGAGAGCCCGGATATTAGCTGGAAGAAAAGAACTCAACCCAAGGGAAAATGAGCAACTTTTCCTTTTTATGACCAGGTATCTGCTTGTCTGTGGGCTCTGACTAGCATTTTATACACTGCCTGGATATAAATCCTATCTCTTCCGATTATCAGTTGGATAACCTCAGGCAGATTATTTAATCTCTCTGTGCTTCGCTTTTCATCTGTAAAATGAGTATGATAATAGTCGCTATCTCATAAGGTTGACATTGGGAATTAAATTGAGATCATGGAGATAAAGCATCTGGGACATAGTAAGTACTTAGTGAATAAGTACATCATCACCATCACCGTCATCATCTCTATTACCACCACCAAAATCATCATCATTATCATCATCATCACAACCACCACCACCACCATCATCATCATCCCTATCACTACCACCACCATAATTTCTTGGGCTAAACAGGGAACAGCACCAAGTTCAGGGACAAGCAGGCATTACTGAGTACATCCTTAAGACACTTATCTGTATCTCACAGCACCTGGTACTGAAGATTCAGCAGAGAGGCTGCCTAAAGTCAGTAATCTTCAAGGCAAGGGAAGCATAAAACAACCCCAAGCTTCAGGCAAATAGTAGAGGGTTAAGGATTTTCAGGAAGGGTGGTGATATGAAAATGGGCTTCCTTGGCACCAGTGAAGGGGGAGGGGGAGGGGGAGGAAGAAATGGAGCCATTCTAGGACAATCAAAGGCACCTGTGAGACAGGCTGCTGTGTTGAAGTTGACCAGGGAGCTGCTTGATGTAAATGTCTGTGAAGCAGTGAAGAGGCCTGCGGTGAGAACCATCCAGGGGCTCAATAACCTCGCACGGCTTCATTCTGTGTCTCTTTGGCCCCAGTGTGTTCTCAGTCGTGTGGAAACAACCAAAGCTGACGACCAAATCTTTCAGCTACAAATCCACCTCACAGCATAAAGAGAACTAAACACATAAGTGTTCAGATGTCTCTAAAAATAACATGTTACTTTTCTCTTTTGTTGGGAAGTTCTACATAATAGTTTACAATGCTAGCTGGTCAGGACGAACTGACATGGATTTGAATCCTGGCTCTGTTTTACTAGTTGTGTAAGATTGGATGAGTTACATAATTCCTTGGGTCTAAATGTTCTCATTTAGGCAGTGGAAATTGTAATAATATCTACCCAATAGGGTACTTATGGAGATTAAATGGGATAATGCATATAAAACACTCAGCACAGTGCCCAGCAAACAGTAAATACATATAATGATCATTATAGAAATGTTTTGTCTGGATTGTTTTCTGGTGAGGTAAATGGGGAAAGGAGAGTATAAATGTAGAGAAAGAGAAAGGATACAAGAGGAAAAAGAGAGGCAGGATGTGAAAAGCTGATCCTGGAAGAGAGGCACTTAATGACTGTCAAAAAAGTCCTGAGAGAAAAAAAGGATAAAGATGGCAGGGACTCAAGGCAGAGAATTAGCTTTGCTTTTTTGCCAAGGTTTCATCCATCTGGTCTTGGCTTCTATGCTTGCTTTTTCCTCCAAATGCAGCTCTAGAAACCTAGTGGTGAAACCCAGGGCAAGGAGACAGACCATTTCTGAATTACCCTAAACTTCTGTTCTCAGGGAAGGCATATATGAAATGTACATATTAGTCTTTTGCAGTATGGAATTTCTTTGAGACTAATAGAAGAGACAGGCCTGTCAAGTGAGTCAGCAGTGACCAAAGGCAGACATAATCCTTTTGCTTTTTGGCTGACAGCTCATGCAGAGAAAAATATTCTCTGATTCAGACAAAGGTAAATGTAGCTTCAATTCCAACACAAAATTCTTACCCTCTATAATCAGCTTCTATTCCCAGTCTATGTTGACAAGAGACACTAGAAATATCAGAAACACCATTGATTTCTTACTGTTCGGTTGTAATAAGTTAATCATTGCTAAAGGTAAAATGCCCAAACGATAGAGTAACTCAGATTATTTTCAGGATCTAAGCATGCACACACACACAAAGAACTTAGATTTGTTTAATAGCAGATATTGTAGTGGAGCATCTATTTATAGGTAAATATACAGAAAATGAACACAAACCTGAATAAGTTATGAGATATCTAGAAAAATACAACAAATGGTTAACCCCATGATTTTTTTCTTTAATGTGAAGAATGGCTGGTCTGAATCCACTCCTATGGATTTTTGAATTCTAATCAACTACAAAATCAAGGCAAAATTGCAGTTCTGAACTGAATTTTCATTATGATCTCTTCTGATGTGCCTTTACAAACACAATAATTTAAGAAACTAAGTTGAAGCCTGGATCTGAATATCAGAATGTAGGGCACGCTTAAGAGGAAGACCAAAGGGTAATTTTTAACATTACAAAATTTACCTTGACCTTGAAGAATAACTGCTTTTATAAAATTAAATACGGATTGAAGTCATGTGTTATGATCCACCCCATCTGTTCAGCATACATACATACATTTTTTTTTTTAGGAAAGAAGAGAAATATGCTTATTTCACATTTTTGCTGAATTACTTCGTAAGACGTTATATCCTGGACCTCTGAGATGGCTGTGACTGGAGTCAGCCTGCTTTTGTTTCTAGCTTAAGTGCAGCCTGGCTGGCCTGTGCAGAAGGTAATTTCCCAGATATGCAAGCACCTCGGGGCAGCTGACTTCTACAAAGCACTGGAGACACTCTCATTTCTCGGTTGGGACTTCTACCATGTAATTCGCACTTTCCTTTGCCTTCCCAAGGCTGGTGCTTCTTTGCCTTTGAGTTCTGCAGCTGAGGTCCATGGTTCCTTAGTGGGTGCAGCTGAAGCAGCTCATTCCTGGCACTGCCCCAGTGAGCCACACTGCTCATTTAACCATGGGCTTGATGTACAGCCCAGTGTGAGACCCAGAGAAAAGAGAGGCTTCTGTCCTCAGTGGGATAGAATATTTAAGCTTAGGCCTTTGCTTTAAGATTTGGGATTTTGCCCTTCAGAGCTGTATGTATCAATACCCCAAAGCAATTTTTCTTGGATGCATTTTGCTTTGAATTTGAAATATGCTTTTGATGCTTTTTATTTAATAAGGCACAGGCACAGGCACAGGACTACATTCATTGTTTAGACTAGAACTTCTTTTGCACTTGATGTAAGGAAAAAATAAAAAACTGGCATGCATGTTCAGAGGAATTGCATAGAGTGAAATGAACCCAATTTATGTAAAGGATTATTGAAGGAATACAAAACTTCCAAAGTAAGCCTGCTAAATCATTCATTCAGTAACGGATTGACATGTGCCCAGATCTGGATCCTGTGCTTTGCTAGCTTTTAAAGCAAAGCAAAGAAGCAGTTATTTAAAAGTGATGGTGGGGGCTTCCCTCGTGGTGCAGTGGTTAAGACTCCGCCTGCCAGTGCAGGGGACATGGATTCAAGCCCTGGCCCGGGAGGATCCCACATGCCGCGGAGAAGCTAGGTCCGTGCACAACAACTACTGAGCCTGCGCTCTAGAACTCATGTGCCACAGCTGCTGAGCCCGTGTGCCACAACTACTGAAGCCCATGCGCCTGGAGCCCGTGCTCCGCAGGAAAAGAGGCCGTTGCAATGAGAAGCCCGGACACCGCAACGAAGACCCAACGCAGCCAAAAATAAAAAAAAAATAAAAGTGATGGTGAAAAACAGTATTGAAAGAGAGCAATCCTGGAGAGTGGATATATTTTAAGTGATGATTCTCTCTTAAATAATGTAATTCACAGACCATGGAGCTAGGCCCCAGGAATCATCTCTCAGCCTACGTTTCCATTTGGCAACCCTCGACATTCTATCATTAAAAGATATATAAATGTAATGTAAATAATGTCAACCACTTTTAAACAAATAATTATCTCTCTTGTTCTTTTTCAGATTTCTATTTCATTTTATGATTAAAAATTTTGCTATGCACTAAATGGGTGCAGTTAGGCTTAAAGTCTAATTTTGGAAATCTAGCCCCTTTGAAACTATTGGTTTCTTTTACATTTCCAGTTAATGTCTATAAATCCATCTGATGCTAAAACATCTGATGTGAAGAAATTGTAAATCTAAACCCTTTCTTCTGCTCTATACACAAAAAGTCTAAAATTTATGACGAGGCAAATGGAACACTTTCATCAATTAATTGTTCTCATCAAAAAGCAAGTAGGGGGACTTCCCTACTTCCCTGGTGGCTCAGTGGTTAAGAATCTGCCTGCCAATGCAGGGGACACGGATTCGATCCCTGGTCTGGGAAGATCCCACATGCTGCAGAGCAACTAAGCCCGTGTGCCACAACTACTGAAGCCCGCATACTCTAGGGCCCGCAAGCCACAACTACCGAGCCCGCGTGCCACAACTACTGAAGCCTGCGTGCCTAGAACTCATGCTCCGCAACAAGAGAAGCCACCGCAATGAGAAGCCCGCGAACCATAATGAAGAGTAGCCCCCGCTCGCCGCAACTAGAGAAAGCCCGCGTGCAGCAACAAAGACCCAACGCAGCCAAAAAAAAAAGCAAGTAGGAAAACCCAGCTTTAATTGATTCCTCAGAGAATTTTTTTTCCAGATTATAAATTCTTATATTTTCCATTTCGTTGTTTCAGGAGATACACAAATGAAATGCAGGATATTGGAAAATAAAATGCTAAGAAGTAGGATGATACGAAAATATCCCTACTTTGCCTGTATGGAACTCTATCAGGGGAATAAAACCAAAAGTGAATGAGGGATTTTTTCACCCTGGCAAAAGTATAGGCTTCATTTGGCCTGGAGAGAGCCACTGTGCAAGACACCTTGTGACAGTACCTGGAGGGATGTCAGTGGGCCTCCCAGATAGGAACATTGTACAGGACCCCCACCCAGAGTGACCATCTGGGGCTCGGGGGGGGGGAAATGCCCATTGACAAGGCCTCTCCTGGTCGCAGGGTCTTCTGTGCAGGCCTCCTGGATTGTGACCATTTAGTCATCCACACGTCAGCATTTTCTGTCTTTAGAAGCAATCATTACATTTACCATTGGCGAGTGTGATCTGTGTATTCATGGAACAGCTTGACTCAACTGTAGTAGATTTAAAAATGCAGTTCTGGGGGTCTACTCTGTTGTAATTCCCTTAATTTTCTATCTGAGTACTTACAAGCTTTATGATTGTGCTATTATGTACTTATGGTCATAAGAATTCAATTTTAAACAAAATATTCTTTAGTATCCCTTTTCATACGTATTTTCATCCCATATGTAAAGTTTGGGATAAAAAAGTACAATCAGTTGAAGGGTAGAACATTTAAAAAACCACTAATTTACCTTGTTCTTCAAATTTTTTAAGGTTTAGAAAAGTTAATAGTATTTTAAAGCATTTTAAGAATTATTATAAATCCTCTCTCAGCATATCTGTCTCTACTGGGGTGAGATCATGTTCCTCTATTGTGAGCACACAGTAGGAGCTCAATAAATGCTTGTTTTGAGAATACATGACTATAAACAGATACTTATGTTCCTCTTTCACCATAATAGGTAATATCTATGAGTAGTGTTATCTCTGACAGTGGCATTAATATAACAAAACTAAGTTTAGGATAAGAATTGATTTTAAGTCATACTATAAGAATGGGAAATTTAAAAGTGGAAATTTAAAGTCTAGGGTCTGCCCATGAATTTCCAAATATAAGATGCTTGACCAGGAAAATAGAAATGAATATTTTGAGTGAACTCCAGATAAAGGAAATTATCAATACAAAGCCGTGTAAATTTAAATTAACATAAAGGAAACATAATTACTTGTAAAAACAACCGTATACATTAAGAGAAATGATACTGTCTTTGAACTTGCATTCTCAATCTGTCTGTGCAAAATTGCTTGTAGTGTCTCCAAACAGGCATCTGTGGTCAGATGCGTCGAAAACATTCCATGAAATGGTATATATCAGAGCAACAGGGCCTGCTGTTTCCTTTAACTAGATGGAGTCTGGCCAGCTCATGGCTGTGCTTTGGAAGGACTGGTCTGGATGTGTGAAACCTGCAAGACAGGCAGCAGCAGCTGGAAGGCATCCTGTATGTATGTGGTGCTATTGCAGCCCTATGAAGGGAGAAAATGGTGGTTGGAGGGTTATTGTCAGAGTTCCAGCTTGACAACTCCTCCCATTTGATAATGTTCCTTCTCCTCATACCCCACACTATTTTAGAATATTTTTCTTTTAATGTTGGTGCTTAAAGCAGATGTAAACACATTTCTTTGGATGTTTCTATTCTGCCTCTGACTGCCTGGGTTTCCTCTTAGCTGTGTCCTCCAGAACCTGCCTCTGTGGTTCCTTGTCTCTTCTTGTCAACTCCATCCCCCTCTGTGGCTGTGTCTTAAACAATAACATTTGTTGTCACCACATTGTTATTCTTGTACCTTGGTAGTTTCCCTTAACGATAAGACCCAATTCCTAAACGCATTGCTATAAATACATAGGTGGCCCTCCCTGACTTTTGTAATTTCCAAATTTTGCATTTGACAGGTACTTCAGACAGCAAGAAACTACTGTATATGCATTGCCCGTGTTCAAACTCAACTTGTCAACACCTTGCGGCTTCAGTGGGGTGCCCTGGGGCTACAGATGTGCCAGTTCCTTAGAGCTGGTCCCTAATAGAAGGTTTTCCTCCACTAACCACAGATGGAACACAGTGCCTCTGAGTCAAGAATGAGGCCTCCTGGGCTTCTTTTCTTCGGTTTTACATCGTTACTTCTGGCAAAGCCACAGCTGTATGGGGCAGCTGCATGTTCATGTTACAATGTCCTGGTGGGTGGGCAGGCCACGGAGTGAGTGGTCACAGAGGGTCTTGCCTCTGGTCACTGAACGGGCAGATGCTAAACATTCTACTTGTCATTTTTGCCAGTCTGCAGCTTCGACCCAGCTAAACTCAAGGTTATGTAAATGGAGGGAAGTGCCCATTTTTATGAAAATCACCACTGAGCAAGAATCCCTCATTGCAGCCAATTATCACAGTGTTAAATCTGGTGTCAAACTTGGCAGCAGAAATGTGCTTCTGTCGGGGGAAACAGCGACAGAAATAACATGCGAGCTTAGCGTTTCTCTTTATAATCAGAATTCTTGAAAATGAGGTATTGCTGCTTCACCCGAGGGTTTACAGCTGGTTTAACTGCACACATGTACTCAAAAAAGACTTTAGACGATAAAATTTAGAATTGCAGTAACACTTGCTGCCTGGGAAAAATACAAAAAAAAAAAATGTAGCTCTAACATTTGCTTTGATTCAGAAGCACTTTCTCTCCAGGAGGCCACTTACCTCTAACAATACACTATTGATCATGGGGTTAAGGACCTCAGCCTTCTTGTTGCTCTGTGGAATCAAAAGGATAAAATTGACAGATTAGGTGCTGTACTCCAAGGCTTGTCCCAGAAAATGTAAGACGCTGGCTTTGTTGAGGAATCTCTTAGAGAAGAAGGGGAGAAGTGGAATGCTTACTACAGACAAGGCTTCATATTTGGTGCTTCCCCTACACGATCATTTAATTTCGACAGAAATCTTAGGAGGTAGGTAGGTACCATGATAACCCCGATTTAAAGATGAGAAAATAGGGGACGTCCCTGGCGGTCCAGTGGTTAAGACTTCGCCTGCCAGTGCAAGGGGTGCGTGTTCAATCCCTGGTTGGTGAGCTAAGATCCCACATGCCTTGCGGCCAAGGAACCAAAACATAAAACAGAAGCAATATTGTAACAAATTCAATAAAGACTTTAAAAATGGTCCACATCAAAAAAAAATCTTAATAAAAAAATTTTTAAAAATAAAGATGAGAAAATAGGAATCAGGAAGGTTGAGTAACTTGCTTAAGGTCATGTAGCTAGAAATTTACACTCAGACCTTTTAAAGTATTTAAAGCTCGTAGCAGGTCTAGGATTAGGGAGAGATGAGTGAGGCTGAGTTGTACTGGGTCGGATTCAGTCTTTATTTAAATTTTTGATATTTTGTTCATCATGATTTTTTGGTGTTAATTTTGATTTTTAAAATACTGCATTAAAATATCTATCAAGATGACTGAGGTTGTTTCTTTGTCTCTATTTGTAGGGGGGGAGTCCCCTTAAATTTGGTAGACATGTTAAGTACCTTTACTTGCTTACCCTAGTTCCAGCCCTGGTCTGTAGTCTTTTTTCTTTTAAATGCAAACACGGGTACTTGGTTATAGGGTGTGTCTTCAAGGTTGGCAGTAAAGTTAAAACACTCTTAAATATAACTTGCAAACAGGTCAGCATGCCCCAGTTTGCAAAACGTGGAAAGCGCAGAATACAGAACCTGATATTAAGTAGATGTTCAAAAAGTGGGAGTTAGTGTTCATGTCGCCGTTATTATTATGTCCAGTCTTCTCTATCTAAAATGTTCAATCCACTCTTAGACAATAACTAATTACAGGGACTAGAAAGAAGAGGGCAGTCTTAATAGGCTGCTTTCCCTCACTGTACTTGAAAGACCTTATGGCAAACAAAAGTATATAAATGAACTATTTCTTCCCAGAGCAGCCCACTTTCACTGACATTACTCTACCAAGGGCTAAGTAATGTCTTACTGGGGAAACCAGAATGGAGTCTTGGGAAAAAACTCTTTAAAAATCCAGTCATTTTAGTAAGTAACCAGAAAATCCATTATGGTTTGCTCTCATGTTTATTTGATTATCAATAAGCTTCTAAAATATAACCAAAATGAGGGCAATAAAATGGCATTGGTTTTCAGAATCAATGAGATGTGCAAGCAATTTAAATAGAGTCTGGAGAGCAATATACACTCATTAGCTTCAAGTTATGAATAATGGCTCTTTTAGAGAACAGAAACAATGACTTGACGTGAATGATTCATCACAGCACAAGATGAGAGGTACTGTTGTCGTGAGATGGTATTTCAGTAAACTCCATTTAGATTTGGCTTTTTCTTTCTCCAAACGATAATCTGTGTGTTCCTGATTTTGTTCATACAAACATTTGGACACGTGTGTGTGTGTGTGTGTGTGTGCGTGTATTTTATGTGTGTGTATTGATTCAAGTACACACTTATCTGCTAGAGCTTTGCTACTCAAAATGTAGGATATGAATTCGGAGCACTGTTACCACTTGGGAGTTTGTTAGAAATGCAGAATCTCAGTCCTCATCCTAGACCCACTGAATCAAAATCTGCATTTCATAAGCTCTCTAGGTTATTTGCTTGCACATTAAGGTTTGAGAAGCACTGTGCTGGAATACAATACATTAAAGGGAATGGAAAGCAATACCATGAATCTTACCCACTGATGTAAATTAATTAATGTTTAACATGAATCATATAAAACATATAACACACATAGACACAGACATATACATCCTCATCACTAGGCAACCGTAGAGAACCAAACAGTTAGCTATCTGTCTGCTGTGTCTGATGGGCAGCCAACTAGGAGTTGAGTTAACTGGGTGAATCGTTCACCCTTCTGAGACTCAGTTTCTCAGGTAGTAAACTGGAAAGAGTGAGAAGAGGGTACAGTAGAGCCTTGGGAAGCTGAGTCGCCAAGGTCATTCCATCCTGATTAAGAGCTCACACCTCTCTGTAAATCTAGCAGTTACACCAAAGTCCATGGGCATCAGTTAACGTAGAGGATGCCAATCACATAAATGTATTTTATCAAGCCTATCCTATCAATGAGCTTCTACCCTCCCCCTTCACTCTGCCTGTTTACAGTGAAGCTCTATTGCTGAAGGCCTGAAATTAGACAAATATAAAAGCTGGTGTTTTACAAAATAGGGGAAGCAAACCATATTCTTTGACAGCAGCATGAATAGTTGGTATGTAACTCATCCTTTATCAACTAAGCCACTTACAGAAGTCTGAGAGGTGCACAACACCTGATAGCCCAGTCCACAATCATTTTTGCTTTTTTTGAGAACTGCTCTTTGCCTGGGGTGGGGGTGGGAAGACGTGCACCCCAGCAGCAAAGTAGGTCTACATGATACGACCCTGTCCTCATCACTACTGGAGACACCAAGATGCATATCTGAGCCTTTCAAACCTTCTCACCCAGGATCCTGGAATTTGAATGGAGAGAACTAGGAACTGCTGTAATTGAGTCACAGTAATAGCAACACTTTAGAGAGAAGGTACATGAGCTCCGGTGATGGGTCCCCCACCCATATACCTCCACTACCTTTAATAAACTCCCCTTTCTGTCTAAATTATTTAGTGCTTGTTTCTGTTACTTTGTGTTAGGAAGAGATATGTTGAAGTCCACCTCCAGCATATCAGACTGTGACCTTATTTGGATATAGGGTGTTGCAGATTCAATTAGATAAGATGAGGTTGTACTGGTCATACCTTAATCCAATATGACTACTGTCCTTATAAGAAGAGGGAAACGTGGACACAGACACACACAGAGGGAAGATGATGTGAAGATAGAGAAAGAAATTGGGGTTACACTGCTGCAAGCTAAAGAATGCCTGGGAAGCTGGAAGAGGCAGAGAAGGGTCCTTCCCTAGAGGCTTCAGAAGAAGCATGGCTCTACCAATACCCTACTTTCAGACTTCTAGCCTCCAGAATGGTGAGACGATACATTTCTGTTGTTGAAGTCACCCAGTGTGTGGTACTGGTCAAGGCAGCCCTAGGAAACTAATACATTTGTAACCCAAACACCCCAGCTAAAACAGGAAGTGAAACTTGCTGTTTCTCATGTAAAGAATCATCTGCCTTTGCATCCAGGGCCGTAAAAGGAAAAGTAGAAAGGTTGAAAAGGAATAATTGCCACTATCTTCTCCAATCCCATTAGGCTGAGTTACATAACATGACTGATTTCTAAAGAAAATAACCAGAAGCCATAGCTCCAAATGAATGCCGAACCTTTCAAAATTGTTGCCTTGAGAATAGAAACACTTCTACAGATTGATTGGTAAAATTTTTTTCTTTTGGTCAAAGTTGAAGTGTAACAATAAAGCACAGACATTTTTGTCTTGTGTGGCTTATAAAATAGGCTTTCAGGGCAACAGTTAATGTGAATATTAAAAATGAGTTATTTTACTAGAGACTGTGGAATTATATATCACAGATGTTAAATAATAGAAGGAACCTTAGTGAACAAATAAAGGAAGTGAGGCCCAGAGAGGTTTGAAAATCCACCCAATACCTTGTATGTCTGATATGGTCACATCAGGGCTAGAACTCAGCCAGATGAGAGCCTTAAGCTGCCTATAGCTAGAGAAGATGCTCAGGCCTCATTTTAGCAAACGTCCCGGCAGAGCTTCTGCTTTGTGGAGCTTTCAAAGAAGGTACTATGTCCTCCACTTCATATCACAGCCCGTTGTAGGCCTCCCCCTCAAAAAGGTGAAAAAAGAATCAGTATCATAATCTTACCCCAACAGTGGTTAAAGAATTTGTAAACTTCTCTGATAAGGAGGCCACTTCCTTACACATTGCAGTAGTTAATCTGAAAGAAGAAAAAAAGAGATTTGGGGATTTTTAATAAAGAAAAATAATTGTACCATTAATACATTTATTGATATTAATACAGTATTCCCTTTAAAAGAAGGGCGCTCAAGTTTGAAGATGCTCTGTAGAAATGTTTTCCTCAGTATTCTTCCATGATTCACAATCACAGTTTAATCTAATTCTCACCCTACCTCTTTTCCAAAGCAAAAGCGTATGGAGGAAAATACCAGGCTTGAGCTCCACAGGGGGTATAAAACTCTTGCCAAGGGACTTTTCTCCAGCATTGCTCATTTGAAAATAATAATGAACATTCACTGAGGTACTATGTTAAATACTTTTATATGCATAATCACATTTAATCTGCATAATGACCTTATTAGGGTCCATTATTATTCCCATTTTATAGATGAAGAAATTCAAACTCAGATGTCTCTTCATATCTTGATTATGTTTTTATGAGATGCCTCAAAATAAAGATCCTGTAGAATATGTTTTTTAAGACTTACATCAAAACTTTACCCCAATGTTTATTCCAGCCATTCCACGCCTAGGACTTTACCCCAAGAAAATAATGCAAGATAGATATAAATATTTAACAAAGCAATGTTTGTCATAACATTATAGATGATGACAAAAACTGAAAACAATCTACCTAACAATGGTGCATTTTGCCTGATTTTTTTTAACAATAAGTATATATGACTTTTATGAAGTGATTAAAATGCTATTAGCAAAGAATAACTCCAAGTTAAGAATCTTACATGTTAAAAGATCTAGTGATGTCAGTAGAGGCAAGTTTTGTTCTGATAAATAGGGGTTCTGTCTAAGCTATGTATTCAGGTTTGTTGAGCTATATCCATCTATCCCTCCTTCCACTCATCTATCCATCCAACTACTCATCCATCCACCCACCCATCCAAAACTTATCTGCAGAAAGGGTCAGGAGTAAGGCCAAGAGATAGCAAAGAGCAGTTCTGCCTATGTTCTCAGGCAGGTGGGTGGAAAGGCACTTATTGTACAGACATATATGAGGCCTTATTACATTTTGCTTGGAGCAGCTTGGTAAGGTTGGGACAATCAGGGGCTGAGAGTCAGACAGGAGCTAAGGGTAAGGTTCTGCTTTCCATACTCAGAAACTTCTGACTTCAGCCCTCCTCTTTCAAATCAGCATGCAAATATAAAACAGTACTCAGATGTTTTCCTCAATACTTGAAACTTTTCCTATTTTGCCCTTTCCTCTTCCTTCTTTACGTCGAGACAAGTACATATTCTTTGTAGGCATTTTAAGGGCAGGATTGTGCAGTGCTTATAATAGCTTCGATTTTCACATGTTTAGATATGAAAATCTATACTAGATCACAAATCTGTACAAGTGAGGAAAAATGCCATCAGAGACACTAATAATGACTTTTTGGAAGGTCCTTCCACCAAAAATTTGCTCCCCAACCTACAATGCCAAATGTAGTAATAAGTGAAGACTAGTTAGCTAGCAAGTGAGTGAATGAGTTGAGGTGTGTGTGTGTGTGTGTGTGTGTGTGTGTGTGTGTGTGTGTACCCATATATTTTTAGGAGGCTCTTATTTTGGTTCCTGTGTCTATATAATAATGAGAGGGCATTTGGACCTGTGCTGATTTTCTATACCACAGCTTACACTCATACGCATAAAAGTTAATGGCTTATTCTTCAGCTCCATAATCAACTATTTTAATGAACGCTCCATACCAGCTATTTTCATGTATATAACATTATATATATACACACATTTTTATTTCACTAAACTAATAATAGTAGCTTATTGAAGAATAAACATATGATAGCAAATATGCATGCAAAAGCAATCCACAGTGAACTGGCTTACGTTAGTGACCATCATTGCCAGAATTCAGAATATGCAGAGCTGGTATAAGTCCCTCGGACCAGTGGGGGTGTGTTTGCATATTTCTGTGAAACTAGTTGAGAAGGTCCATTAAGGTGTCTTTTATCTGTGTGGCATATTGAAAATGTAATTATATTCAAAGGTCTGTACTTTCAAGATTCTGATCTATTAAAACAAACACTTAGCTCTGAATGATTTACGGTGTCTTCCCTTAAATCTCTTCATAAATAATTCCTGGAACGTCTAGCTAATTATTACTGTTCTCGCTAACTTGGTTCATTTCTTAAGAGAGTCCTTATTTCTTAAGATGACCATAGAACAATGGAATTAGTTGACACGAAATCTGAATCTTTAGTAGCTGAGGGTGTACGCGAGTGTGTGTGTGTGCAGTTGAATGGCACGTATACATAAAATTGGAAAAATAAGAATTAAAAGTAACATTTACTTTATCAGAACTTTTGCTTGGTCCTGAGCTGGTTTTTCCTCTTCTTGTCCATGAAGAATTAATTCTGCTACTTTATGAAGCTGCTCAATACAGCGAGCTGTTACTTCTGCCAGGCTTTCGATGGACTGCATGTATACCTCCTGAAAGCAAAAAGTGCAAGTCAGAAAATTATTCATTGAGCAGATGCTTTCTAAAAAAATCCTGGGACATTAAAACAATTATATAATTCCTGGTAAAAGATCCCCCAAAACAAATATGACCTGAAAAAATTTACCCAAAGATTAATGGGCGTACCTAAGACTTTTCTAAGTGGAAATGCTACCATAAAACAGAAGTGTCGGGCTTCCCTGGTGGCGCAGTGGTTGAGAATCTGCCTGCTAATGCAGGGGACACGAGTTCGAGCCCTGGTCTGGGAAGATCCCACATGCCGTGGAGCAACTAGGCCTGTGAGCCACAACTACTGAGTCTGCGCGTCTGGAGCCTGTGCTCCGCAACAAGAGGAGACGCGACAGTGAGAGGCCCGTGCACCGCGATGAAGAGTGGCCCCCGCTTGCCGCAACTAGAGAAAGCCCTCGCACAGAAACGAAGACCCAACACAGCCAAAAATAAATAAATAAACAAATAAATTAATTAATAAAAAAAAAAAAACTAAAAAAAACCCCCCAAAAAAACAAAAACAGAAGTGTCACCAGGTCCCAGGGGCATAACAAGCCTTCTTCACAGCTGGGTCCCCAGTTCTCAGAGTAGTGCTGGGCACACAACACACAGGTACTCGTGAAAGCGTGTGGAAGGGAGGCTGAATTGAACAGACCTCAGTGGGCATTTTTCTTTAGAGTGATCTAATTTGAAACTTTCTTTCTCTAAAATTAAAATTCAACGTAAAATGAAGTTATTACGAACTCATTTTTGAACATAGGCAGATTATAAATTATGCACATATAAATTTATTAAACTGCAGAATAAAAACTGTGGCAATGAAATTCTTTTTTGGAAAACGGTTCAATTACCTCATTAGTTATGGGGAATAAGGACATGTTATGGTTACAGATTTGCATATAAGATGGAATTTTACCCTAAAGATAAATCAACTATATTCTTAAAGATCTTTTTTCCTTTAAATTATAACTGTAACGCTATGGAGGAAAGCTACTATATCTATGCTAAATCACAAAATGTCCTGGTACAGAGAAATTTTAGTGTTTATTACATTAATACTCGTATTTCTATAGTGTGGAATAGGGTATAAATGAAAATGAAATGGGTTTGCCTCACTTAAAATTAGGCTGTTAATAAAATGAACATCATGTTACTGCTCTTTAGGCGGACGATCTGTAATGTGTTTACCTCGACTGTCTTAGTTTTCCTTTCTTCCTTCTTGTCTTCTTCGGGGTTTTCAGGTTCCTCTTCCTTTTCTTCCTTCTTTGTTTTGTCCTCTGACTCTTCGGCCACATCTACTGGCACCATGGTTTGATCCTCTTCCACCCAGTCATGAGCTTTTTTCATGGCCTGCAAAGGCCCCCAACCAAAGCAATACGTTTATTGTACAAATATGGAGACACAAAAGCCAATCCCACGACTTGGATCAAACCCTAAACAGTCAAGGGTGCTTCTCTGTACGTTTAAAGAGTGATGGGGCAATTCCTCAACTTCCTTAAAAACACCTTGTTGTTGCTTCCTGGTAAAAAATACAGTAAGAAAAAGGGACAGAATAGAAAGAATGTATGGAGAGAAAACTGCAGGGCCAGAGGAATTTTTGGAAAGCATTCTAAAATGATATTCAGGGCTTCCCTGGTGGCGCAGTGGTTAAGAATCTGCCTGCCAATGCAGGGGACACGGGTTCCAGCCCTGGTCCGGGAAGATCCCACATGCCGCAGAGCAACTAAGCCCGCGCGCCACAACTACTGAGCCTGCACTCTAGAGCCCGTGAGCCACAACTACTGAAGCCCATGTGCCACAACTACTGAAGCCTGCACGCCTAGAGCCTGTGCTCCGCAACAAGAGAAGCCACTGCAATGAGAAGCCCTCGCACCGCAGCAAAGAGTAGCCCCCGCTCACAGCAACTAGAGAAACCCTGTGCACAGCAACAGAAGACCCAATGTGGCCAAAAAGTAAATAAATAAATAAATAAAATCTATAAAAAAAGATAAAATGATACTCAGATAGGAATAAAAATGACTGTCACTTTGGAAAAGCCACAGTATATTTTTCACTTTTTGTGACCAACTATAAAATTTCATATATATATTTTTATATATGAAATTTAGCCAGGGTCATTGCTAAAGCAAATTTCCTCATCTGCTATGTCTCATGAAGCCCTTAATATTTCATGAACCTAATAATGTATCACGCCGGAAGATGAAGGACGGCTCTGCTCCTCTCCAGCCATGCCAGAACCTCTCAGGGCGGGGTCGGGGGGTGGGAACAGGAGAAGAACTGCGATGAGTTTCACTTCACATGAGTGCAGTTTGAGCAACTTGTGGCCTTAAAAGTTTTTGAACAAGCAGAAACCACCTTCCCTATCTGTTAGTTACTCCCTGAATTTTGAAAGGGCAGACTCACCAGCTTTTATATTATAGTTTAAGCTGTTTGCTTAAGTTGCATCTGAGCTTATGCAAAACTTACTTCTCATTTGAAAGCTTGTATGTCAAAGTTTAATGTGTCATGGTGTTGATGGCAAGTTAATGGGGAGAAGACTGGGGGAGACAAAACCTAACAAACCATGCTTGGTGTGTCCTCTTTTAGGGACAAAGGTTTACCTATGTAAATAAGCCAGTGAGACCTTGGAGGCACCACACACACTCTCTGAGCTGCGGCAGGTGCTATGTGGAGATGAATGAGGCAATTTCCCTGCTGTGTTCAAGTCACTGACCTGCCAGAATCAGTGACCTCTACCAGAGATAAAGAAATTGCTCATCTCTCCACCTCACTGCCTCAGTCTGCCCTTTCCTCACCCACCTTGATGAGTGAGGACCTGTGTCAACCACTGATCGCTAAAGAGAAGAAAGAGAGGGAGTGGTGGTGGGATGAACTGGGAGGCTAGGATTGACATGTATACACTGATATGTATAAAATGGAGGACTAATAAGAACCTACTGTATAAAAAAATAAATTAAATAAAATTCAAAAATTCAAAAAAAAAAAAAGAGAAGAAAGAGAGAGAGAATGGGAAAAATGACAGTTTTAAGTAATTAATGATCAGTGACCTCATTAAGAAATGCCATAGCAAGACCTTGTAGGAACTTGCAAAACATCCAGTGTTAACTCTCAGAAGAACCCAGACAGTGAAAGCTCAGATGGTCTTAGACACGACGAAGCACCAGCTTTCCAGTGGGAGGGGTTGTGTGAGTGGCCTGGCTCTGGCAGATGTGCTTTCTCTGCCTAATGCTGGCATGTCACTTTCGAGGGGAGGGGAGATGGAATTTGAAAAAGCCCTTTGGTGATTCTGCACCTTCTCTCCTTCTCTAGGCTGAGGATAACCACTGATCTGATATAAGACCCTATGTTAAGGAGAAACGACTTGTTCAAGGTCACAAGGTAATTACCAGTGAAACTGCAACTAAAACGCAGGTCTCACGACACAGCCTAGCACGTTCTCCGCCGTCACATTTCATGATGTTGCCTCCTCGAATCTTAATTACTGACCTGGGACTCCCCTCCCGCCACGTGCCACTGGGACTTGGGGTTTTTCTATTTCAGGTGGATTTCTGGATTTTACAACCGAGACCTTTTAAAAAAAAAAAAAAAACCAACGAGCAAAAACCGAGATTCATATGGTGCTGACCTTATTGAGTTTGTCAGGCGTGGCCGCAACATGCAATTCAAAGAGGAGCTCTGTAAGCATGCTAGCAAATTCTTCTCCCTTTTCTTCTATCCCTGGAAATAGAAAATGACAGAAGTAAGAAGCATGATTTATTCTTCATCCTTCAGAATGTGGCAGCTGCCCCAACCTTACAGCCCGCAGTCAGAGTATAAGTGGGGGCAGCAGCAGCCCGCCCTCCAGCCGCCGGGCAAAGACAAGCTGTGCCCGTGCATGAGCACAGAGGCGAGGCAGCAGGCTGCAGCTGGGCGAGGGGCTGGTGGAGTCTTGCTGCTCGCAGCTCTAGCTGGGGCACCCCTGGGCTGGCCCGAAGGGCACGTGAGGGCAGGGAGGGACCTACCGGTCTTGTTCACAGCTATAGGTGGTCAGTAGCTGTTTGCTGAGTGACTGAATGGACAAATGAATGACCCTTCTCAGGCTTGAGAGCCCTGGGACAACACTGTGTTTATGACTTATGGTACTGTTATGCTTAGCACTGCAACCCTTAATGACACTCAGGGTACCCTTTTAGGTCCGCAGAGCCACAGTGCTGAGCAGGCAGAATTAGTCTCCATGGGTCATCTACTTGTATCTTAATACTTATAACAACATTATATCTCTGGAGAAATTTCCCACGGTTTCCTAGGACACCTTCCTGGTCCTACAATATTTCGTAATGATATGTCTTCCCTTCAGATTGGAAGCTACCTACGGATACAGACAATATTTGTTTTGCTCATTCCTGAATCCAGAGCATCTAACACAGTGCCTGGAACATAACAGGTGCTAAAATGAATATGTACTGAATAAATAATTTACTAATATATTATACCATAGATACTAATATATTGATTATCTATAATGTGTTATATATATATCATGAAATAAAAATAACTTAATATTATTGGTGGGCAATAAAGAGGAGAGATCTTTAAAAGTTACAATTTTATATCTCTCATTTGTATCTACAAGTTGAGGCCGTTTTCAAAGTTTCTTATAAGTGCTAAAGAATTGATTTCACAATGGATTGTATCACCAGTTTGGGGCGGTGGTGGAGGGATAAAAGCATCATTCATCTGGCCTTATTACATGATCTCAGAAACCCTCTGAGAAGAAAATACCGTGGCCTGTGTTAGTGGGTGAAGGCAGTAGCTTCAGAGAGGACTAAGCTATGTGAGAAATACTGTATCTAACACTTGTCTGCTTGTGCTTATTTCTGTTTTAGAGACAAAATGGTTAATCAGCAGCTTGTGAAGACAGCCAGGAGAACTGGTAGGTCTTTGTTCAAAGAATTTGGCCTCATCAGTTTATCATCACCTAGAATTTATATATTCTCATTGGGGAGCAGGTCAATAAACAAACTAGAGAAGTAAAACATATATGTCAGGTGAGAAGCTTTATGGAGAAGTATAAATCAAGGAAGAGGAATAGGGACAGCTCGGGGTTAGGAATTTCAAATGGAGAGGAGCTGAGAAAATGGCTTTTGAGTAATAAACCAGAGGAGGAGAGGGATGAGCAACACAGACCAGGGGAAGAGCCTTCCAGGCAGAGGCACTGCCAGGGTCAAGTCCAGGAGGGAGTGTGCCTGGCTTGCTCAGGGACAGCAAGGAGGACAGGGTGACCGCCACAGGGGGAGGCAGGCATGTGCCTTGCGGTAGAGGGAGAGATGGCTGTCTTTGTTCACAGTGAAGCTGACACAAGCAAATCATAAAACCCATAAAGCAAGTGCTCAGACGGAGCAGTCTTCTGCAACACTTGATCCAATTCTCAGGGGTATTAAGAAACCTTTCTGGAGGAGGTGATGCCTGAACAGAGCCTTCAAAAATGAGAAGGCTTTAGTCACATGTACAAAGGGAGAGCTGGAGGGCTACAGAGTCAGAGAGAGAATGAGAGAGAGAGAGATGGAGAGGCCATCAAAAGCTGAGATTCTCTCTCTGCTGGGCAGAGATCTTGGTCTCATCCTCTCTAGGTAGGCAAAGTAAGAGGGGCCACTCCCATGGGGTCTGGTTTCCAAACTGCCTGGTCCTTCTCATCTGTGTGAGGCAGTGCTGCAGGGCAGAAAGAGCCCTGGCCTGAGGCTGAGGACGTGGAGGTTCTTCCCCAGCTCCTGCACTAGTGGCTCTGTGACCTGGGGCCAGTCACAGGGCTTCTTAGCCTCTATTTCCTCCTCTGTAAATATAGGATAATAAAACCCAACCATCTACTCCAGTGTTATTGTAAGGAGCAAATAATACAACAAATGTGTAAGTATTTCGTAAACACTAAAGTTTTATATAAACTATACTGTTAAGTGTTACAAAGATATAAACATAGGGAGATTAAAAATATTTGAGAGTAATCAACACTAAATTAGGATACACGTACTCTCTGTAGCTCCAGCTTTTAAATGTGCGTTCGTTCTATAAGACAGAGAAATACACCAATAACTTGTAGCAGATATTTTAGGAAAATCATCACAGAGAAAAATGGATGTAAATAAAAAACAGATGTTAAAGAATGTTGCAACAAACAATACCTATTACTACAATTCTTGGTCTGTACGTGTGGCCGAGAAGATCTTCACCAAGTCAATAAAAAGAGAAAATATCTTTTAAAAATCTCTTCACAACACTGGTAAACCAAATTAGAGACCCACGGCAGTGTGATAAAATTACACTCTGCTGGTAGGACAAACATGCAAATCATTAGCTGATGTTATTAAATGCAGAGGAGCCCAATATTAAATTTATCTAAAAATGACAGTTTATTACATTTTCTAAGAGTACCAAATAAATTATTTGGGTGTTAGGGGGCTTTTAGGAATGCAAGTGCTTGGAAGAAAAAATATGATGAGAATGCTGTGGTTTCTCCCAGAATTTTGCTCCTGGATTGTCTGCTCACCCTCACTAATGAGATTGCTCTCGACAGCTTTTAATTAATCCCTCACCTTTCTGGAGTTGTAACACTCCATCATATTGGATTGATTTAATGACAACCCTGCTGTTCTTCTCTCCCATTCTTCTTTACGTGTTTAAATGACATTTAATTATTAAATTAAGTTAATTAAAATTAATTGTGTTTTGATCATCTGGAGCTGCCCTTTAGGAAAATGGACATATTATGGGAGGTAACAGGGTTCCATCACTTAAAGAGAGATTAATCTACCATTTCTTAAGCATGCTGTTCAGGACTTCAATTTTTTTTTTTTTTTTGGTCATATTCAAAAATCTCCATTTACTGAAGCTCTATATTAAGACTGGAACATAACACATGTAGTAACATTTTCTATTTAACAGTATCGAATCAAGTTTTCTCTCCAAGAAATTGCACTAGTTGGGGATGCCATACTGCATTAACTTACACTGGAAACAATATTTCTTTGACGTTAGGGAGAATTTGGGATCCTGTTTTTATCCGTTCTGAATGACACCCCCAATAAGGCAAAGGTCTACCTCAGGCATCATAAACTGAAGAAAAATAGCCTGCATCTTTTTGGTGATTGTTACTCTGGAAAAGGGGCATCTACATTAGTTCATCTTGGGTTCAGAATACTAGCTGCATGACCTTTGACAGCTAGTATCTTAGTTTCTTCATTATCAAAGCAAAGACAAGATTGTCATCCTTTGTGACTTTGTAGAAACACACAAATGCTCAAAAACATTGTTCTCCAACTGTCTCTTTGATATTGACCTTTTCCTATGCTTCAGTATAATTGATTCTTCTACTTTGATGCAGTGAGCATAAATCTCATTAAACTGAAGGCACATAAGGTCAGCATGTGGGGCTAAAGCGGGAGATAGTATTTAAAAGACAGTTTGCAAATGCTTAGAATAATTTTGCCCTGAGCATCTAGGCTGAAGCATTTGTGCTCTTGTGTTTGAGATTTGATTAAAGATATGTAACACGTCTGGGCACAAAATGCTTCCAGAGAGTGGATGATACGCATGTACATTATCACAAGTACAATTGTAAATAAAAGCTATAACTTATTGCATCTTTACTATTTTCCTGGAATTGTGTCAGCACTTTTAATAATAATAACAGCTAACACTTCGAGCAGTTCTGTGTGCCAGGCTCTGTAATATGTTTTTGCATATATTATCTAATTTGATCCTTACAATAGCCCTCAGGAATAGGTATCACTGTCTCCATTTTACAGGTAAGATACTGAATTTCAGAAAGGTTATATAACTTGTTCAAGGACAAATAGCAAGTAAGTAGTGAAAATGTTGCAAATAAGACCCTTCAGATGATCCCAGGAGAAGCCAGCCTTGCGTGTCCAAGGTTGCTTAAGTTTTCAGCGTAACCTACGTGAAACAACTGTCTAGTGCTTGGTGATGACATTAATCACTCTCCATGTACACAGCAAATGCTTTACTATATTCTGCTCCCAAATGGACAACTTAATCATTAAGCACGTCCAACTTTGGGAACCTCTTTTCCTCTCTCAAGGAAGCCTTGCTTCTCACAAAATAGGTTCTAGTCTCCTTGGGGTCATGTCATCATCTGGCTGGAAGAGTATTGGGAGCGCGTACTTGGCTCACTTTAGTGTAAATCAATCAAACTTGACAAATCACGCCTTGATGCACCATGTGCCTTTGTACTTTTTGGGTGAGATGTAGGCCACTTACAAATACACCCTAACTCCTACACACAGAAATGAAAAGGAAGAAGAAAAATATGATAAGAAATCCATCGAAAGACCTGCTCACCATCAACATCAACCACATTCAACAACTTCCACATGCAGGTAAAAAATCAGACACTGGAGCATAAACTCCAGTCATCAGGGCCCTGTTGAGTGCACTGTGCTCTTTGTTCACTCGACCAGATGCATTTGCTATGTGCCTGTGACGTGCCAGGGACACCAGAGAAATAAAGGTGCCTCACTCAGGAGTTCCCACCCAAGGGACAGGAGGACCATAGGTCAATGTGACCAGCTCCTGTAATGAGAGCAGATGCACAGAGAGTTTGGAAGTGGGCAGGAGGAGCACCTGAATTAAGCAATTCTCCCCTGTTCAAAGGGCTGTGCTTATTAACAGCAGTTTTGTAAGGACGGTACCAATCGTTTGTCTTGCTATTTAACTGGTTATTTTCCTTTACCTTGCACTTCTTGATTCTCTTCATTCTCTAATTCTTTGGCTGCAAAGATGTCTTTAATGGAAATTAGGTCATTTTTTAAGACTTCCAGCTTCTCTCCATCAAGTGATGCTAAAAATGACTGAACCTGAAAAAAAGAAATAGGTCAGCATAACTGTCATCTTTTCTTCTCATTAATGATGTTTACGTACAGCTCTGCCCAGTTCTCCCAGGTGATTCATGGTGTGGGAGGTAACACTGGGTTGAATGTTGGATTTAACTGCCTAGTAACTGTGCAACTTCGGGTAAGTTACATAAGCTCCTTGGGCCTCAGTTTTCTCATGTTTTTAATTGAATATATTTGACAGATAACATTGTGTAAATTTAAGGTGCATAACATGTTAATTTGATACATATGTATATTGTAATATGATTGCCATTGTAGCGATATTTAGCACCTCTATCACATTACATAATTATACTTTCTTTTTAGTGGTTGAGACAATTAAAATTGTAGTCTCTTAGCAAGTTTGATGATTATAGTACAATACTGTTGTCCATATGCCTCATACTACACATTAGATCTCTATGGCTTATTTACTACTTTTGCAAGTTTGTACCTCTAAGTAACATCTATCTTATCCTCCCCCTAATCCCCTGCTAACCACCATTTTACTGTTTTTTATGAGTTTGACTTTTTTGAGATTCCACATATAAGTGCTATCATGCTTATCTCACTTAGCATAAGGTGCTCAAGGTCCAACCATGTTGTTGCAAATGGCTGGATGTCCTCCTTTCTCATGGCTGAATAATATTCTATTGTGTATATATCTCACACCTTTTTGAATCCATTCATCTGTTGATGGGCGTTTAGGATGTTTCCATATCTTGGCTATTGTGACTAACGCAATAAACATGGGAGTGCATATATCTCTTCAAAATCCTGTTTTTGCCTTCCTCAAAAAATTAAAAATAGATCTACCATGTGATTCAGCAATTCCACTTCTGGGTATACACCCAAAGGAAGTTTTCTGTTTTAAACTGAGAGCCACACTTCATTGTGATCCTTTGTGGGCTAAATGAAATAACGAATGTGAAGAACATTGCACAAGTGCAAACAGCAGATGCTAAGTAAATGTTGGTGGTAGCTCTTCTATCATAGTGGCTGAAAACATACCTTGGTGTCAACCCTGGATTCAAATATCAGCTCTTCACTTATTAATTATGTGACTTTGGATAATTTACTTAACCTTTCTGTGACTCAGTTCTCTTATCTCTAAAATGAGAACTTATAGCATCTACCTTATAAGACTGTTTTGAAGGTTAAATGAAATGATGTACTCAGGAGTATTTATTGTGATGGTCAATAAATTATATATATAATGTAAACAAACATATATGTAAGACAGAAAACAAACTTATGGTTACCAAAGGGGAGAGGGAGGGAGGAGTATGGGATTAACAGATACAAACTACTACATGTAAAATAGATGAGTAGAAAGATTTACTATACAGCACAGGGAATTATACTTAATATCTTGTAATAACCTATAATGGAATATAATCTGAAAAAAATAACTGAGTCACTTTGCTGTACACCTGAAACTAACAAACAAACAAACTTTAACAATATTGTAAAGCAACTATACTTCAATAAAAAAGTGTATGTAAACAAATATATAAATAAATAGTTGTATGTATATTACAGACAAGCATACAAATACACTTGCTAGATGTTCTATTGTACTGGGGTTACAAAAGCGTACAAGATACATTTTTCTTCTCAGAGATCTTACAGTCTCAAGGAGGGAGGCCCATGTGAACAGGTAACAGCCACACCAGGTGTGAGTGTAGTGACAGTAGGGCGTTCCCAGCAAGGGGGCTGCAAGGCCCCTTGGGGAGGCGAGAGGGTGGGCAGGGATACTGCACAGAGGATGATGTTTAAACTGGTGTGCTCCCTGTTCACTGTCTTCAGAACCCCTCTTTTGAAACTGTCCTTCATAAACACTTAAAAATTATTTGTACAGATGGTCAGTCAACCTCTGTGAATCTGAAGACCATCTGAATTTCCAAAACGGTCACAGAGCATGGAGAACCATACAAAAAGTGAAGTCTGACTATAAAGTAGTAAGGTTTTAAATTTTTCATTCTGCAGGTCAAACACTTGCTCTGGAGGGAGAGCCAGCAGAGAAGCTGCCACACTCCTTGGATTGTGTTTTAATATTGATTACGGTAGTAGACTTGCAGTCCAGATGAGTGAGAGAGTTAAAGAGGGCATCGCCGAGGCCAGACACCATTTCCCTAAAAGTTGCTAATGCACATCAGCAGGACATAATGCAACTGGCACCAAGGCTCTGAGAGGAAGTTCAGGGGGAAGTCATCAACACAAAACCCATTAGGTTCCGGGTTCAGCAGGTGGAAGTAATGCTCCCTGCATGCTGCCGCCGCCACTCCCTTCTGCCCTGACCTCTTCAGAGTCTTCACTTCAGCTCATACACTCATGTTTAGGGCTCACGGTCCTAGATATGCCCACATCATATCATTATGCTCCAGGTATATTTTCTAAACAGCACTTTTCTCAGAGTAAAGAAAAATGGGTAATTGAATAAATGTTAAAGTACAGCGCTTAGTGAAAATGTATACACATATATGGGGCCTCTTGGTTTCTCTGTGTCTTCTGAGGGTAGCCATCCTCCAGGAGTGAATGCATTGGGGTTTTATGCTTTTGGCATCTCCAAGGAAGGGTTATTTTTAGTGAAGTACTCTTTGGTCAGCATCTTTCTATTACAGCATCTCTTTTGCTTCCTCCTAGTTCATTCCATTATGCTAGCACGATGTGCATTAAATCTTTACTTCAATCCGATAATAAATAATAAGTAATCATGCACTCCTCGATATTCATGGAATGCTGACTATATGCTTGGCACTGTGCTTAAGTGTTGTCAGGGACACAAGGGTAAACAGTCTGCCTTGTAAATCTTTTCCCTGAAAGGGGGTGTGGGGTGTCATTTTGAGGATTCTTGTTTACTGGTTTTGTTAAGTATTGAATATAATGGCAATAAAAATATTAGTTTTTCCTTAAGATTTATAGTACAGCACGTTGCCATGCCTGTTGCCATCCTAGAATCAATCTAGTAGGTAGTAATGATTCCTTATAATTCTGTACACCCTGTCTAAGTTTCAGCCAATGGAATGTTAGCAGACGAGATGTGTACCATTTCTGGGTTAAAGTTTTTAACAAATGGGAACGTCCCCTCTATATTCTCTCTCCCTATGCTGGTGGGATGAAGAAGACAACAAGGTCCTAGAGGACAGTGAAATCCAATACATTAGACTTGGTCATAGGGGAGTCCACAGGGCCAAAGGGATGTGCCCACCCAGAACCCACACTCCCAGTTCTAGATCACTCTCCAGGTGACTGAAGGTTCCCTTTCATGATCTGTATGGACCTCTTCCCCAGGCTGTATTCCCTGTGGTGGGACCATCCACTGGAGTGTGGTCCACAGTCTATATGGACCTCATCCCCAGGCTGTGCTCCTTATGGTGGGACCATCCACTGGAGTGTGCACTCCTAGGCCCAAGGGATGGACAAAGGTGGCCGTTTGCAGGGGATGTGGCTGGTGCTTGAACTGGGGCTTCCTCACTCGTGCCAATGAGGGTCCTTGAAGCAACAGACAGCTGGAGATAAAGGGAAGAGAGCAGGCAGGAGGGTGATATGAAAATTTGAGGAGTCTGAGAATTCTAAATGGGAACCTGGCCTTCCAGGCCATTATGAAAGTACGTTTGTCAAGGAAGGATGACAGAATATATTTTCTTTAAGAGTTTGTTTCCAGGACTTCCCTGGTGGCACAGTCGTTGGGAATCCTCCTGCCAAGGCCGGGGACATGGGTTTGAGCCCTGGTCCGGGAAGATCCCACATGCCGCGGAGCAACTAAGCCTGTGTGCCACAACTACTGAGCCTGCGCTCTAGAGCCCGCGAGCTACAACTACTGAGCCCACGGGCCACAACTACTGAAGCCCGTGCACCCAGAGCCCGTGCTCCACAACAAGAGAAGCCGCCGCAGTGAGAAGCCCGCGCACCACAACGAAGAGTAGCCCCGGCTCGCCGCAACTAGAGAAAGCCCGCATGCAGCAACGAAGATTCAGTGCAGCCAAAAATAAATAAATTAATTTAAAAAAAAAGAGTTTGTTTCCAAAAGCTCTTTAACTTTTAAATATTTGGTATGTGCAGGGTTGCCAGATAAAATATAGGATGTCTGATTGAATTTGAATTCCAGATAAACAATGAATGTTTTCTTGGTATAAGTGTGTATCTCAAATATTGCATAGGACATATTTATACTAAGAAAGTATTCACTGTTTATCTAAAGTTAAAATTTTATTAGTCATCCTGTATTTTTATTTGCTAAATCTGACAACCCCAGTAGGGTCTCCATTTGTATTCTTGCCAGGAGCCTGTGAATATTAGGCTGGGACTAGTGGAGCCACAAGATGGACAGAGCCCGGCTTCTGGATCCCTAAATGCTGGAAAGCTGCCTGCTGACCAGACACTCATATCTTGGACTGTCACAGGAGTGAGAACTCTTACTGTTTTTGACCTATATATTTTTAGGACTATTTATTATAACACCCAGTAACTATTATTACTATGCCAAGAAAAAGTTCTGCATTTCTCACTATGACAACTATGAAAATCTCCAGGCTGGGGAAAAAAAGCAGAGCTTGTGGGAGCAGTATGCCAACAGAGGGAAATGCCCCCCTCCAGGGACCAAACTGCCTTCCTGGCAACATCAGTCCTCTGGGGCTCTTTTCTAGAGGCCTGGGGCTGTTTTACAGCTAGATCTGCATTGGAACCAGCCAGAGTGGAATGTCTCTCTACCACCGTGATAGATTCAAGGCGCCATGCTCCCCTGTAATGTTTTCAATAATAATAACATGTATATATAAGAATGCATATAAAAATAAAATGTCATCAACATTATATATGCATATACATGTGTATGTATAAAATGGCAGCTAACATTTATTGACTGCTTATTATGTATTAGGCATGCTGCAACTAGCTTCACATGGATTATCTCATTTAATTCTTTTAATAATTTTACGAAGTTGATTAGCATTCCCATTTCATAGATAAGGAGACTGAGGTAAGACAGGTCCGAAACCATACAGTTACTGAGTGGCATTTGATCACATAATGCCTGATCCCCAAACCCTGCTTTTGTAGGGAAAAGTTTGTGCTTCAGTGGAAAACTACATTTTCCAGATCACACTTTACCAGATTATTGGATTCTGATTCCATGGGAGTAATTTTATAACTCTGTAAAATGTAGACAGCTGATAGCAGTGCAAAACAATAATGAATTTTGCCCAGTGGAGGGACAACCTCTCCTTCTATGGAAAAACCAGGTTTGTGTCCATTTGTACATTCATTTCAAAATTGCTTTATTTCATATGCATTTGTGCTTCTTTGGCTTTTCCTTCAAACCGGTTGTAACATCTGTCTGGTTCTTTCATTTAAGTAAATTCTTTGATTTGTGTTCATTTGGTATCTGCATGAGTCATGATTTTGCTTTTAAAAAAAATGATCCGTTAACAGTTTAACCACAAGACGGTCAGTGATGTCTGATGGATAACAAAAAAGGAAATAAACACATAGTAACTTGTAATTCTGTAAACTTGTGTGTGTGTGTGTCCATCCTGTTTGGTTCTTGGTTACCTGTTATATAGCAGTGGTCATCTTTCCCTGACTAGGTGGGCTTCAAGAATGTCTCAACCCCCCAAAGTCCAAATGTAAGGCCAACAGAGGGTCAAAAATCACTGTTCGCTTCTAAGGCTTACTTCCAAGTTCAGCCTCCTGTCTGAGGACCTGCCTCTCCCCCCAGTAAATGTCACTGGGATGGCCCATGGCGCCTCCCAGGAGGTCCAGAGGGTACTGCCCTGTGGCCTCCACTGCAAAAACACCCCAGACTACAGTCAGCCTGACTCACAAAAGAGCAGTATATACAATTAGATGAGTTAATAGTTTTAAAGTGCTTAGATTAGTGATTATATAAATGCCATATAAGTGTTTGTTAAATAAAAACACACACATTTGGGGACACACACACACACACACACACACACATAGATCCTTTTAAAAAAAAGAAATCGGGCTTCCCTGGTGGCGCAGTGGTTGAGAGTCTGCCTGCCAATGCAGGGGACACGGGTTCGAGCCCTGGTCTGGGAAGATCCCACATGTCATGGAGCAACTGGGCCCGTGAGCCACAACTACTGAGCCTGTGGGTCTGGAGCCTGTGCTCCGCAACAAGAGAGGCCGCGATAATGAGAGGCCCACGCACCGCGATGAAGAGTGGCCCCCACTTGCCGCAACTAGAGAAAGCCCTCGCACAGTAACGAAGACCCAACACAGCCATAAATAAATAAATAAATAAATAAATAAATAAATAAAAGAGAGAGAAGATATCCAGCACACATGCCAACCTTTCTGTAAGAAGCCTCAGGCTAGTAAAAAAGTCCAACACATTAAAAAAAAAAAAAAAGAAATCACCAACCCTGCTGACTTCCACTATTCATGTTTGTTTTCTTGGGATCAGAGAGTGTGAATGTGCAGGGCTGTGAGGTAATTCCCCAGAGCTCTGTTCAGGAGCATCACTAAATAGAGCTTTAACACCCAGTAAGATAATCCTGCCCTTTGTGGCCCAGGCATTCTAACCAATGGGTGAATAAATAACTATATCATCCATGAAACTAAATATATTAGAACCCTGCAGTCTGGGAGAAATACCAGCTGCTTTGTCTCCACTGGGTAGGAATGAAGACATGGCCTGGCAGGGCACCTCTGATCTGGATACTACATCGTCAAAGGGAGGCACAGGCCAGGCGCTGACAGCCAGGGTTTGCACGGCCTTTTGGGCCGTGAATTGGGGGTGGTGATGACTCCTATCATGCTGGCCCTCCTGGGGCTGGTGAAGGGGAACAGCTAGACACAGGATAGAGAGAAAATAATATGGAGCCTGAGGGGGGTCATCAGGCTGGACAGTATCTGTGACCTCAGCACAGCAATGAGGCTCTAAAAAGGAGGCTTTCTTTCATGTTTAAGAAGACGTATTCACTCCAGATGCCTCTAATGTAGTAGACAGTCCTCAGACCCCAAATGTGGGAGATGAGTACAGGGACCCTGTTGGTGTGTGTGTGTGTATGTGTTTTTAATAAATTTTTTTTAAACATTAAAAAAAAAAAAAAAGAAAGAAAGAAGACGTATTCATGAGCATGCTACTTCAAATGACCAGGACAGACATACCTTGCTTTCGCTTTCATTGGACAGAATTTCCAGGGCTTCCAGGTGTGACAAACCCTGATACTCATCAAAGAGCATCCCGTAGTGTGCGGTCCTCTCGGCCGTGAGCTGCTGCGCCAGCCTCTGCTTCTCCTTCTCCTTGGCTTCCCGCAACATCTGCACAAATACACAGTGTTTGTAAACTAAGTGTACGCTTAAAAGCCGCATTTCCTGCGGAAGATGTTGGGGGAGATGAGCATTGACTTGGTACTTGTGCAGAGCAGGTTTCAGTCACTGTGGAAATTCTAAAAAAATAACTTTTTGCATTGATTTTACTCACAGTTTTTTACATAATATTCCACTTTGAACTTTTCATATTCATATGTATGTACACAGCAAAACAAAGCAAAAATTCTACACCCAGGAAGAGGACTGAAAAGAAGCAAAACAAAAGCTGAACAGTGGTTTCTACTGAAGTGTTTTCCATGTATGTGATTAATCTTATTTTTTAAAATGTCCAGATTTCCTATAATGAGCAAATTTTATGTACACTGGGAAAGTTGAATCTATTGTGACAGGATTAATTGCAACTTGTGCACCTAGGCAGACTTCAAATCAGAAATAAGCTGATCTGATTTTGAGTTATTTAAAAATTTTGTGTGTGTGGTTATTAAACATCTTTGATGAAAATAATTAACAAAATATAAACTCATAGTGTATTCCTCACCAGATACTTAATATAAATATAAATATTAATATAAATAAGAATGTTAGCTTATCAATTCTTTGATAGATTGGTTTCGAGAAATACTGTGAACCAAGTTCCTCTCCAGGTTGATCATTTTTCTCGTTATTTTTCTGTTGATTAAATAAGACAGTAAAATAAACACAAGTCCACAAGTTACTCTTAATTTCCTGCCTTTGCTTTCTTCGATTCTAAGCATCTTTTATTTGCTTCCTCATCAAGGTGACTGTGGCACTTAGTTTATAGGGTTCTCTAATATCTGTGAAGAGCACCATAAATGCATTGGCCACCACAAGGTCACAAGGGGCAGATCATGAAAGAATAGATTTTGGTTTTTATTATGTGTCAATAAACAATCAGCTTCATTCTCCTTTTTGGCTCTTGAGGTTGTTAACCCCAAACCCACCAGGCTGCAGACAGAATTCTCCCTCCTGCCTGTCTTTAAGACTAAATAAGTATAAGACCTGAAAGTTTTCAAAACAGCCCCATCAAATCATCCCTGGGAATTGTTAACATTTACAATAAAACCCAGCTACCCCCACGGATCTCACTGGCTTGGGTGGTGGTGAAATAAAGTAACAAAGTGACACTGAAATTGCTTTCTTTCCTACACCAACTTCCATCTCTAAATTCTAATTCAGGTTAGAGGGGAAAAAGGGATGCAATAAAAGGTAAAGGGAAACGGTCACTTTGGAATGATGTGGATTCACCCAAGAAATGGAGAGTGAAATTAAAGTGGCCTAAAGAAGAACTCACTGGCTTTTGGGGCGCTGCTGCTACACTCCTTCTGGAGAAGAAAAGGAGATTGGTTTAAATAGCAGTGAGTGAGTCTGGCGTGGAAGACATTGGGACAGAAGGGCAGCTTTGGAAACTTACACCAGTGGGATCTGAGAATCACCCTGTCCCCATGTTATTCAAAGAGTAAGATAGAATGCATGAGAAACTTAGGGAGGGCATGCATGAACATTTCTGATGTCCAGAGTTATTTAGTGTGGATTAGGAAAAACATAACAGATGTCCCTCTCTCAGTTGATGGCAGCTTCCTCCTTGTAGCTGCTCAGGCAAAAACCTTGGAATCATCCATGCCTCTTCCTTTTATCTCATACTCCATATTCAGTCCACCAGGAACTCTGGATCGACCTTCAGACTACACCCAGAACCAGCCTTCATCACCACCTTCATGGCTTCACACCGCTCTGAGCCACCACTATCCTTTGTTTAGACACCTGCAAACACCTCCTGAGGAGGCTGTGAGAGGGGAGCATAAATGACCAAGAGCCCCGAGGGGCTCTTTGAAACCCACTCTTCATTTGCACTGAGGTCATGCCTCTTACCACCTCCCCCTGCCAATCACTGGTGCAGCAGGGATGTTAGGGCGGACCTTCTCCTGGGAGATGGAAACTCCTCTGTCAGTGGACTTTGGATGAAGGACTCTCCCATGGCTTTGCCAAACCTTCCTTAGACTGCACAGCAGTCTAGGATGATTGCACCCAGTCTCCTTTCTTGTTCGCCTCCACTGGGATCAGACTTGCATTGTGGTCTGATGGCTCTCCCCCAACTCCCACAATTTTCTCTCACATTGTCATTTCTACCACTAAAATCCTTGCATGTTTAAACTTACCTTGGCATCTGCTTCTGGGAGGACGTAGACTGATACACACTCTAACTGGTCTCCCTGCCCTTCACCCTCCCCCCAACCTAGTCTATTTTCAACACCATAACTAGAGTGATACTTTTAAGATCAGATCTTGTCACTCCAAAACGTTGCAATGGTCTCCCCATTTCACTAACAGTAAAGTCAAAGGTTCTTACAAATGCCCTCCACGATCTTCTGTCACCTGCTCCCCATGACCACTCTGGCCTCATCTTCAGCATCTCTCATCCTGGCTCACTCCTCTCCCACCACACAGCATCCTTACTCTTCCTCGTTCATCCCAGACACTCCTGCCTCAGGGCCTTTGCACAAGCTGCTCTTGCTGCTTGAAATGTGCCTCACCCAGATTCTGCATAGTCAAGCCCCTCATCTCCTTCAAGTATTTGCTCAAACGTCATTCATCTATCTTCATGAAGTTCTCCCTCACAATCTGACTTAATACTTAACCTGCCCCTCACTCCCATATTCCTGATTACCCTCTTTCTGCTCTATTTTTTCTATTTTTTTGACAGCACTCATCATCTTCTAAAATATGAGGTAATGTTTATTGTTTGTTTGTCCCTCCTCACTAGAATAAATCTCCATAATGACAGGGATATTTATCCATTTTGACCACTGATGTATCTCAAGTGCTTAGAACAGTGCCTAGCACATAGTGGACATTCAAAATGCATTGTGGAGTGAATGACAGAATGAAAAATTACTGTCTGGAAGGAAGTTGAAGTGGGTAATGGCCCCCCACATATTTTTCTCCCCTTTCTATGAGGCTGGAAGTAAAGGATTTTAAGATGGTAGAGCCACAAGATGTGGGCTGCCCACGAACACTAACACTATAGGAATGAAAGATAAAACGTCTTCATTTTAAGCCACATTGATACTTGGGTTATTATTATTATTTTTGGTTTTGTTTTGTATTTGTACAACATCTAGTGTTAATGGTCTGATTAATACAAAATCTATTTTCTTCTTTAAGGATCAGGCGGGTGATGGTCTAGCTGATCCTGCCAAGTCCCTACCTGGGCTGTAATATCACAGTGGTTGCATGTGGGTTATTCTGGAAGAGTCAAGAAGAAATAACCTAAAAATCAAACTTTTCAGGAGCTGCCACTAACCTGTTGCCAGTGATTGCTCCTTCGGGGTTTCCCAGCACTGAGCCATGGGAAGATGTGTTTGTCCTGCCTGTGAAATTTATAAGGTCCTGCATCTGCTACTCCTGATTTTGATAAGACATAGAGAGACGTGGTGTATCAGACTCTTAAGCGGGAAGGGGAAAAGGGGCATGATTGACACTATGGGGTCCGAGCTGGTCATGTGTCAACTGAAAGAGCAAGTTCCGTATTAGAGTTTTGTATTTGGAAAATAAGATAAAGATTATTATTAATAATAATAAGATAAGATTATTTTTAATTTTACTGACTACTGTAAGTAAGCAAAACATAGATTAAATTCTTCATACCATATTTGTCAAGGAGGAACACTTTAGAGCTGGAAGTATGAGAGGAGAAGTCTAATCTTGCACATAGTAAGAGAAATATAAATTAAAATTCCAATGAGATACCATTTCTACCTGTCATCTTGACACATAAAAAAGACAATGACAACAACTAACATTCTTGGGTGCTAACTATGAGTCAGGTTCTATGCTAACTCATTTCATCCTCACAACAAAGCGATCAGTAGGTATTGATGTTCCCAGTGTACAGATGAGTAATCTGAGGCACAGAAGGGTTAAGGCATCTGCTCAAGGTCATGTAGCTAGAACGTGGCAGAGCTGGAATATAATGGCACTATAGGCTGAATGCTTGTGTTTCCCCAAAATTCTTACATTGAAACATAATCCCCAGTGTGATGATATTTGGAGGTGGGGCCTTTGGGAGGTGATTAGGTCATGAGGGTGGAACCCTTACGAACAGGATTCATGTCCTTATAAAAGAGACCCAGAGAGCTCCTTTGCCTTCTTCCACCCTGCGAAGAAACTGTGTGAAAACGTCTGTCTATGAATCAGAAAGCAGGCCCTTACCAGACACTGAATCTGCTGCTATTCTGATCTTGAACTTCCCAGACTCCAGAATTTTGAGAAATAAATGTTTGTTGTTTATAAGCCCCCCAGTCTGCAGTATTCTGTTATAGCAGCCCGAATGGACTAAGACAAATGGCATCAATGGAATCATCCTCAAGAAATTATTAAGTATAATTTATACTTAATAAAGCAAGGTACAAAGGAGCATGGTTAGTATGCTAACATTTGGTTGAAAAAGTTTGTATGTATATATGTGCACATGTATATATATGTATATGTTTAGCTACATCTATCTATATAGTCATATCTATATCCATATCTATATCTAAATCTGTCTATATAATGTCTCTGATAGAATCCGTAAGAAGTCGTTAACAATGGTTGTCTCCCATGATGTGTGGCTGGGGAAAGGGGTGTATTAGAAACTCAATTTTCACTCCCTTATATATTGTGTCATTTGAATTTGACATGTGCTTTAAAATATCTATTAAAAAAGATAAATAAAAATTTATTTACTTTATTGACCGAAAGAACAAATCACAAAAGTACATAATCCCACCTGAGATAAGGAAACGGTTCTCTCCATGAGTGTCTTGGTCCGCTTAAAACCTGGGTCGCTTTCTGCAAGGACATTCATAGTTTTCTTGCCAATGAATTCCAGAGCATCAAGACCACCTGTTAAGACGCTTTTACCCTGCCAATGAGATAATTGCGCGAGATTAGGTTTTCATGTTTTGCTGTTTCGAGGCAGTTAGCACCTCCTAGACTGCACTATCTTCAAATATTAAAAGCAATATAAAGTTACAATTTTTTCTCATCAGGAGATTTATTATCCACTTAATCCTATTTTCTTTTCCGTGGAAGAGTGTATGTCATATAATTTGTAGGACATGCAATGTTATTAAATAAGGATGCTTAAGAAAACCAAAGCACATTAGGGATTCACTTTATTGGCTGTGTGTATGAAAAGATATGTTCCTAAGACAAAAAATTAATAGGTGACCCAATTGCTGTTTTTGTTTGAAAAAATTTTAACCCAAGTAACAGAATTATTTGGAGCAGTCTATAAAAATGTCAAATACTCTTGCCAGTTTAGGGAATTCTTTAATATAGGGCCCTAGAGTGTAGGACCCTCAGGCTGTTTCACTGGCTCTTGCATACTTTCAGAAAGTAGCAATAACCACCTATAATTAGTATTTTCATGAAATAAGACAGGTTGATTCCATGTGCTTCTGGCTTTAGAAATTGTTCTATTATGTAGTTAACCACTGCAAATTCCTTTGCCAGTCACTGTTTCTCTTTTAAAAAAAAGAGTAAAACAACCAAGATTTACTCACATAAACTGTACATACAAACAGAACTGTTTACATTTCTTTGCAACATTTTCTTTGCCTATACCCCAACTATACAATTACAATTACAATATGCATATATCTGTGTTTTTTCTCACCTTACATGAGTTTGCATAGGTTATATTTTATTATTACATTATTCTTTATATGCATTATCCATTTTCATAATTATCACTTCAACAGCAATATTTGATTTCACTGATTAATATGCTTTATTAGTCATCTCCATCTTGGACATTTAGACTGGTTTCAGATTTGGGAGCCAATCAATAATCACACTACAAAACAGATTTTTAAATGCACATATTTTGGGAGGACTAGGGGATATCAGCAATTCACACTTTTGCATAATTTGATTTACTTTCTCCTAACATCCTGTGAGGGATTACTTCAGTAGAGAATAAGATGGGAGAAGGAAGGATGAAGGGACTTTGAGTAAGGGCAGACTTGGTTTGGGGGTGTCTGGAGCTTGGGAAACGGGAGAACTGGAAGGTTGGAGAGCACACAGAAAGGAATGTGAGGATGCTGAGGACAAACTCAGAGGGCCCTGCCTCGTGGCTCAGGGAGACCATGGATTTACTTCCTTTTTTTTATTTTGGCAGTGCCTTTGTAGCATGTGGCATGTGGGATCTTAGTTCCCCGACCAGGGATCGAACCCGCTTCCCTTGCGTTGGGAGCGTGAAGTCTTAGCCACTAGACCACCAGGGAAGTCCCCATGAATTCACTTCTTACGCCAGAGGTAATGAAAGCGCTCTGTCCCATCCCCAACCCTACAACCCTCCCCACGCACCCGCCATGGGCATACTGGACTTGTACTGCTATCCGACTCCTAAAACATACTTGCTGACCCCCCCTTCTCCCTGCTTAGTCTAGAGGACCTCGAGTAGCAAGGAAAGGAACAGTCATTTCCTATTTCTGGCATGCCCTGATGTGAAGTCTGGCTAAGACACCCCCATATGTGTGTCCACAGCCCCCTCTTCTTCCCACACAGCACTGCATTTGACAACTGTTAAGTTGCCTCCACCTTCCAGGATGTTATGCCCTCTTGTCTTTCAGCTTATGCCCAGCATCTAGCATAGCTCTTGGGATATAATGAAAGCTAATTACCTTTTTTTTTTAATGAATGAATGAATAAATTGGACGTGAGCCATATTTCTTAAAAAACTAGTTATTTGGTTTCACACAGCAGAAAGTAAACCTTTTCTTTCTGATCCTGAAGACCAGCTAACTGCCTTATCTCAGTTGGGGTGCATCCCCCTTTATTCATTATTCATCAGTGTTTTGTTGTCAATAACAAGCTTCTTAAGCTTCTTTAAAAGGAAGGGGCCTGGGAAGGAGGGATGGGTACTAGGGCTATTCAAGGAAAGAGGAGAGTGGGAATTGGGAGGTAGGGATGGAGGAAGAATGTTGGTCTTAGTTATCTGGAAATACTTTAGAAACATGTTGGGGAATGTTCCTGATTCTTTGCTGGTATATATATATATGTGTGTGTATATATATATGTATATCTATCTATCTATCTATATATATATATATGTATACCTGAATCACTTTATAATTTTTCAAATTGAAGGTTAAGAAACATAGAGCATCTCAGAAAAACAGCTCTAAGAAAGAGCCCTCTCCCCGCAAACAGAGGCTGTCCTTGCAGCCATTGGAAAGGACACTGTTATATCACACTGAAAAATGTTCCTTCTAAGCAGCTCCCTTCTTTTAAACATAAAATATATTTCATTTTGTTCTTATCATTTTGGTTCCAAGGTTACGCCTACTCCGTGGGAGAAAGCATAACAAAATCACAATCCAAAGTTACGAGCAAGACCATCTTTTCTCTGATGTATCTAGGTCACTGGTAAATAGAAATATCAAAAAAAGGCACTGGCAGACCTCAGGGAAAACAGAGGAAGCAGCTAACGACTCACTGTGTTCTGAACCGCATTGGTGATGGCTGACAGCATGCCCCGAGACCCCGATGAAGGAGAAGTGGGTGGGCTTTCTGCAGGCCTCTGATCTGCGGCTGCAACTGCTACTGAAGAGAAAAACACCCTTTTAGAGTTCGTTTTGCTGATATGAACTTGGAAATCTATTTCTGCACATGGTGTAATGCAGCCCAAGTCCAAGAAATCCCCAAATAAATGCACCACTCACTTGGAGGGACTTCATTTGCAGTATCAGGTTGGGCCCCTTCGGAAGAGCCAGAATTCACACTATGAATCCGGAGGGTGGCCCCTGCTTTCTCCTTGACCGCGGTCAACCCATGACCTGTCAGGAAATAAAATACGGCTCATAGATACAATAGAAGCCCACGGTCTGCAGGTTCCATAGCTCATCTCCCAGAGCTCTTGTAAGCTGTAGGTGTATATCCCGACCGTGAGAGAATGTGGTGATTAACAGCACAGACTTTGCGAGCCGTCAGACGTGGGTTCCAGTCTGAGCTCAGTTTCACCATCACCCAGCTGGGTGACTTTTGAGAAGTTACCACCTCTCTGTGACTCAGTTTCTCCACTGTGTTGTCGTGGGAGGAAATAAGTGCATGTACAGGGCTCCCAGATGCTTTATTAGTCCCTCTTACTTCTCACACTATCTAACTAGCAACCTGGGGTTTCCAACCCAAGATATTATCTGTGAATGGTATCCCTGTCTTACCCTCTTTCCTCTTTTCTAAGCTTCTCAAGGCAGGTATGTGTCATTCATTTTTTGATTCCTTGCAGGCCTATCCTATTGTAGGTACTCAATTACCATTTGTTGAATAGAAATCAGCTGAGCCTTAACAAACACAAAGTGTCAGTCATTCCTTTAGTATGGTCTGTATGTGTGAGAGCAGGGTCTAGAGATGACATGTCAAGATCCAAAGGCAAGCTAGTGGGAAAACCAGAAAGGGCACTCAACAGCTCTGATAGTTATCTTAAGCAGTAACAGTCCAAACACAAGATGTAAGAATAGTCGGCCAGGATGAGGGGCACTGATTTTACTCTGAGTGGGGACAATCCCTATAATTCTCTGGAGCCCAGCACAGTGTGTATTCAACATCAATAACTGTTTAGTGAATACAGAGCTGACCTACTCATCTACTCCCCCCACCCCGCCCCTGACACATACACACAAACAAACTTTGGCTTGACAGAGAAATAGCCTTGTCTACATTTTATTTTGGAGCCATTTTTTTCTCCTTAGAGAAATAGTCTAGTGATGTCCTAAGTGGCTGCCTGAATTCTTGGAGAAGCAGCCTGGGCTGCCATCATCACAGCACTCACCTCCCCCTTAGTGCTCGGGGAGAAAATGAAAGATTCACTCAGGACCTACGCGACCTCAGGTTATTAAAACCCAAGGCAGCAGCAGTATTAATATCTGGGGGAAAAAGGCCCAAGTCACAGCAGGATTTGAGAGCTAAAGAGAACCATCTAGTTGTAGAGGGCACCATTCAAATGACTGACCGTCCATCTCCTGAATAACAGAAAGACATGGATGAACCCCAAACCCAAAGAGTCATATTTCATCAATCGTAACCTTGCTTATCAGAGGGATCTTAACTTAATCACGGCACCGAAATTTGCCAAACTGATAGAGGACTAATTATATCCAGTGGGAATCACCTGTTATTATACACTATCTAGAAAACACTGAAACTTAGGAAACATTATTTACAATGTTTACAACATTAATTACATACAAAACATATGACTATATTCATGTGTAGATCATTAGACACAGTCCGAATTCATTACTGAGTTACTTTAAAAAAAGATGCACTATAACTGCTAAAAGTAAGACTCGATTCTCTCTAGCTTCCAATTAATTCAAAGCATTTCAATGGAAACTCACTGGAGGTTCAGTAACACATGTAAATTATGGGATATAATTATCTAACTTTATTATATACTGAGCTCATATTCCTTGACATCCTTTAAAAGCACAAATATTTTCAAAAAGGAAATAATGTACATCCAAATCTCCATCCATGATTCTCATTTAGATTTCTGAGAGCTAAAATCAAGGGATAAATGAGTTTCAGAAGGCTGGTAGGCAGCTGCTATATCTTCTTTGTGTAAACTGTACAAGAGAGATGATTCCATATCTTCCCTGAGACCATTCAGGTTTTAATGAACCTCACTGTCATTACCTCCTCTTTCACCTTCTCCATCCCTTTGCAGGTTAGAGCCATGTCTGAATCTTTTCCCGGGGAAGAACAGCTTCTCACCATCTCAGAACACAAACGACTATGGATATGTATACATTACCTGCCTCTAGAAAAATCGCTTTGTTTCTGGAAGGAAATACCATTTTATGTGCATAATAAGTAGAATGTGTCTTTTTAACAGACATGACAATAGGCTGCTTCTCCACCTACACACACACACACAAATATACACACATATACACACACACACACATACACACACTACTGAGGTATAATGGATGTACAAGGATTTGCACATATTTAAGATTCCTCCAATTATATTTTCTAATTAACAGTTCTTTTTTTCTGAGTTCTTTTGTTAGTGAAAGTACATCTTTAACTACATTCTACTAGAAATATAAAGCTATGGTTTTTCATAGCTAAGGTTTAGACTCTATGCCACACCCTACTTTGAAGAATAACTTCTAAAATTTTACTTAGTGTGACATCTAGTGCCCAGACAAGGAAGTAATAATATGGAGCCACTGTTGTCTTTTGACTGAGAGCGTTTCATTCTCAGAGATACTGATTTTGTTCTACCAATAACAGAGAAAAACAACCAATATGAATAGTACTACAGGGTATGGTTCATGTATTCATTTCTTCACATGTCATCATGAACCCTAAGTATCCCCAAGAAATGAACCCATCCAAATTATATGGTTCTAAAGATGGAATATCCTCTACTCTTTGACTTACTGCAGTAAAAAGGTGAGTACTGCAAAGAAGGTAAGATAATACATGCTGTGTTACTGTATCATTTAAAAACAAATATTAAATAATGGGCTGGTGTTTAATTTACCATCCATACTCTAGTGGAAAACACCCTAAACTTAGGAGTCAGGAGTCTTGTGGAGGAATTTTGGTTCCATCAGTTATTAGCCATGTGGTCCTGGTGACCTTTCTGAGTCTCTGCTGCTGTGTCTTCTCTGAAAGGAGGTTTATAACATCTACCTCTCAGGGTTTTATAAGGTCACTGAGAAGAAATATGTGAAACCCTTGGTACTGGTCAACATTATTGAGCACTTACTATGTCCCAGGCACTGGACTAAATATTTTCAGTGTAGTAAATTATCTTATGTAATCTTTTCATTATGAAGTAAGAGATACTATTATGCCCATTTCATGATTGAGAAAACTGAGACCTGGTGATGCGAAATTACTTGCTGAAGGTCCCCAAACCAATAAGTGGCAGAGGCAGGATTTGAACCCCATATTTCTGACTCTAAAACTCACTTGCTCAATCACTATGTTATGTTAAGAAAGTCTTACATGCCATTTCTAGTTGATTAAATGTAATTTTAGTCCCATTTCTATAACTCCTTGGAAATCAGATACTTAATCAGGAGCTTCCTCATTTTTAAAATATTGGTTTATGTTAAAATTAGCTTGAGTTACCTTACCTTGACCAAACAGCCAGGTGAAGGTCACCCCTGCAGTGAGGCCTTCCTCTAACCCTGGCCCTCCCAGCTGTGCCTTGGGTTGGTACAGCTTAATGTTTTTAGGATCATCCCTGTGCTGTGCAGGCACGGATCCCAAGACACTGTGTGGTGCTGTCTTCTCCCTCCAGTTTAATTTTTTCTCAAAAACTTTTTACCAACCTCGCTTCTTGTTGAGAAGATCAAAACCCCATTGAAGGGAGGTCTCCCCTCTTTCTGGAGGATGAAAATAATTTGTTGTTGGTGGGAGGGTCTCTCTGACCAAGTGGTAACTTAGGGGAGCAACAGTAGTTCTACACAGCACCCTGGATGACTGGGTAGCCTTATGGGTACTTTCTGCTGGTCCCTTATGATAAAGGACCCCCAGGAGGGCAGCAGCTAACTTGTTCAGAGGGTTCTCCCCTTTTAGATTGCTTTAATCTTTAATATAACATTTCCTTCTTTTTCATTTCATTTCTTTCTTTTTCTTTTTAAAAGGTGGATATATAGAAAAGAAACTTTAAAAAAATCCCATAATCTCATTTCTCTGATATATCTGGTTTATTTCTAAAACTAAACATTTATTAGGTTCATCTATATCAAGGTAGTGTAAGAGTTCATTATAACTTTTTTGCAACTCTTCTGTAGGTCTGAATATTTTTCAAAATAAAACTTTTAATTAAAGTGATAAAAAATGTAAACTTAAATAAATAAGTAAAAATAAACATTTATAATGTTAGCAAAATCAGAGTATAGAAACATAGACAACAGAAGGTGGGCCAGCCTCTTTCTCCCTAAACAGCGCCTATTGACCTAACAGTCAATACAGTCTATGAGCTTACAGGGGCCTATGGAATGATTTAAGACCTGAAAAGAAGTATTGGTTCTAAAAGACAAAAAAGGAAATTTGCAAATTAGAAATTTAAATAATATTTACTTCAATGTGTTCAAAAATGTAATATTTGGTCAACTGGTCAACTATAGTTCAAGTAAATTCAACTCTTCCACAGTTATATATAAATTATATATTTAATGAGGGATGTGGGTGCATTTTATTATATTTGTTGTGATATGTCTCCCTCAAGACTGTACTGTAATGACTGGTCAGTGGGGAAGCTGGTGATACAAAAGCCTGGTCCTGGGCATTACGCCCTGGGACGGCTCTGAAGAGTCATCCCAACCCCCAAGCTCCCTGTGGGATGGGCTGTGGCCTCTGACGCAACTGCACTGCAGCTCAGTTCTGCTTTCCTAGCCCTTCACTCTCTTGCAAGGCTTGCTCCTGAGAGTCCTTATTATTTCTGACAGTGCTGGTAGAAGGCTTTCATTAAAATGTGCTGAAGGAAAAAATCGTGTAACTCAGGAGAGGATGGGGAAGGAGAACAATGGTAACTCTGAAAAGGTAAATATGCGGATCAGATCTCCCTCCCCCTCCTCAGGTACTCTTATACAAGGTGTTGAGGCTCATAAAACTGTCAAAACTAGAATTTTAAATAAACATGTAGGTCATTTGTAGTATCTGGAAACAAGATGATGTATTCTACTGTAGAATTTTTACCTTGGTATATTTGTATATGTCTCAGCATTGTTGACTTTCATTTTGATTACTGGTCCATCACTTAGCTTAGCAATATATTCTATGATTAAGTCAGGTCTCTAAGGTGCTTGTGGGAAATCACATCTGGTTCTCACAACAGTGCTTTGAAATTATCATCAAAATTGCTTTTTTCCTTTTTTTTACATTTTCCTCTCCCACTCTGGTTTCTTCCTGGATCTTAAATAACAACCATTTTCATTGTATCTTACGAACTTGTCCAAAGGCATGAGTGGCAGCTGATCAAGTCTTCTTAGAATGTGATAATAGCGTGGCTGTCAACGAAACTAATGCAGGAGATATGGCTTCTCCAAAAACAACTGTTGGCTGAGAAATGTTTGATTTTATATAAGCATTGGAAAGGTTGCTTTTTCTCATTTTCCCTTAACCTTGGGGGTCAAAGTAGTGAGGCAAAAGATAAAATATAAAAATACAGTGTAGCAAAAAGTCAATCAATTTTCTATATTTTTCTACTTAGCACAGTGGTTACAAATATCTTTCTCCTGCTATATACAGCCACAAACTATGGAATCATTATATTCTGGAAGTTGGAAGGAATCTTAGAATTTCTCAAGTTCTTCCACCCATACTTCTCCAAGTAAGGAAGCTGAGTCTGGAGAGGTTCAGTGCATAGTGTAGCTAGGTAGTGACAATTCTTTGTGATCACAAGTTAGTAGCAGTTGGGACCGGGTCTCAGGTCTTATGACTTCTGATACAGTGCTCTTTCCAGGAAAGATCCACCTTCTAAATCTTTCCATTCTCCAATTACTCTCCTGCCAACTCTAAACAGTTCTAATGATTGTGACTGCAGTTTTTCAACAACTGTAAGAAGCATTGGTTTCTGTTTCTAGTGCTCAATTGACAGCTCTGAGTTTTGTTATAGATGCTGTCTTGCATAGAGTTCCATCTACAACTGGAATTACCCCAGGGGTAACATGAGGTTTCTGATTGGGAATTAATTGCAATAGAATATGTGGTTATTTTCTTTCTTTACTTTCCACAGGCAATTTATAAACCTTCAAGAGCTTGTCTGCTGCTGTGAGTGCTCTGTTTTCCAATAAGTTTTTTCGCCCTGTGATAATAAACTGTTAATGCTGCAAAGCCCTGGATGGATATTATTTGCCTGTACATAATGGAAGGTCTGCCTTGCTTGCCTCTCTCAATCCAAAGATAGTAGCTCAAGATAGACCACAACCCAGGACGGTGCCCATAACTTTTTCAAGCTTCTGTAAACAGGTGGTTGAACCCTATTCTAACCCTCTGTTTCAGGCTGTGAGCCTGGCTATGACACTTCTCCATTTGTGGGACACTTGTGATCCCTGTTATCTTTTGGGAGTCAAATTCCCAATCACCACCACTGCCTGTTTCCAGCCTTGGAACCTAAGCCTCCCCTTATGCTTCAAGTTTTAGTTCTCTATCAGGTCTACCAAAATACTTATCTCATTTTCAAGTATATACTGCTATTAGATTAGCTACTATTACTTTGTAAAGCTAAAGCCCATCCTGACCAAAAATCTCCAAAATATACCTGGAGAACAACTTAGGGATGGCATTCAGCTATCTTGTTATTGCATTTATTGGGGTTGTGATGACCAGTGGTGATGAACAAATTTAGTCTCTACATCTCTAAAGATAGCTCCAATTTTTCCAAAGGGATTCTTAGAATGAGTATCAATATTTCAAATTTTCTTTGCTCTCCCTCATGTGCCCTTTGGTCATTGTGGGTGCAAATAAGAGAAAAATGCCAAGATTAAAATGCTTTTCAAACTTCCAACATATATCAGGGAGACAGTGCTTTGGGAAAGATCCCTGGTGTTCTCCTTACTTACTGCAAGTAATAATAAATCCTTCCTTCTCCTGAAAAAAAAATTCCAACATGTAGCCAGAGCCCTTAAAAAATACTAAGTTTCTGGCATTGGTGGTATAACTGATGAGGTTTTCAAACGGAAGAGGGAGGTTTGTTAGGGAGAATTGAAAGATCACCCCAAGATTCTCAACCCTGGCATATACAACATGTAATCCCCCCCCACTTTGAGTGCGGACAGGATTGTGAATATGATGGGATTCATTCCCATGATTAGGTTACATTATATAGTAAAGGTGAAGGGACTTTTCAGAAGTAATTAAGGTCCTTAATCAGTTGAATTTGAGTTAATCAAAAGAGAGATCCTGGATGAGCCTGAACTAATCAGGTGGGCTTTAAAAGGGACTTGGGCCCTTCCTAAAGGGAGAGATTTGAAGCATGGGAGAAATTATCCTGCTGACTTTGAAGAAGGACCTAGGAGTAACAGTGAATTGGACCAATTCATGGCCCATCACAAGATCCTCATGCACAGAGATACCTTGAGAACACCTGAGTTAGATGACCTGCAAGCTGTGTTACCTGTGGCTTCCCCTGTCCTGCTCTTCACTCTTCACCCTCAAGATGAAATGCTACGGCTACATTATCTTAGACACGTTTATGTTGTACCTTCAGTTTTCATGAAGAGTGGATATAAGAAATGGTCACATGAAGAATATTTTGACAAACCTTCACTGATGAAGACATTGTCCATTATATTTTCTCTTTGTATACGAGCCAATACGGGACATTTCTTCAAAAGTTTAATACAAGGAAAATAAATTTATCTAAATAAACTTAAGTCTTGTTTTATCACTCAGTGAGACAGATAATCTACTGGTAGCCAAGAATCTCAGAGTTAAGGTCAATGTTCAGTTATATTAGCCTTGATATATATCTCCTTCCTACCTGCATTTTTTTTTTTTTTTGTATTTGTATTTCAATACCCTGTGATGAATGCCTTGTATTGAGATACCTCAAATCCTTTTAGGGAGTAGGCTATTTGTATATTTTAAAATGTTCAAGCGGGATGATAAACACAAAGCATTAAGAATATATTATAAAAGCCCAAATCTTATATTCTAAGATGCAATATAATATAATGGTTAAAAGCCATACTGTGTGGTTCAAAGCCCAATTCAGCCACTCCTGACTTTGGATAATGTTTAACCTCTCTGTGATTCCGCTTCCTTACCTCTAAAATGGAGAAAATAAGAGTACCTCCTCATAGGGTTATTTTGAAGAATAAATATATTAATATACAGGAAGCACTTAAAACAGCAAACACTGAAAACAATTTGCTCTTATTATGTCATGAGCTAATGTTAAACTCTTATCAGTACATGGTATGATCAAAACGTCATATCCTATTTGGCTCCTGAACTTTATCCATTCAAACGCAATGTGTAATGCTTACCTACTGTGGCAGATGCTGATGAGAGCAGAGATTTGCCCCAGGAGCCCCAGCCTGCCCATCCCCCTCCATGTGGAGAGGAATCCACGGCCTGCAAAAAACCAGATTATCCACAAGGTCAGCAATTTCATTTATCCCTGAATGGAAAAACATCCATTCATTTGAAACAAAGAGAAGGTTAAAAAAAAATCACCAACAACCATATCTCACTGGCTTATAGTTTATAAGGGCCATAAAAGAATATACCAGTCTACATTGCAATGTGTACTTTGGAACCAAATTGGTTTGTAGTGGTGTTGGCTTCTGAGGGCTTAGCTTGAAGTGAGAAGGGAATCTGATGTCATCTAAGACCCAAATCTCCCATTATCTGGAAGACAGGGATAGGGCTGTGGAGGGGAGGGGGAGATTTAATATTTTAGGGCACAGAGTGATTTGTCAAAACTCCAAAACGACCTTGACTCATGCAATTTTTACAGAACTGAAATAATGTGCTCTTCAAGGTAGAGTTAACTTTCAAATCTCTGGGGTGGTAGGAGGGAGTTTGGGCATGGATGGTAGTAGGCAAAGTGTCTAGAAAAGCATCAATAAGCTTGGAGATGGCGAATAGCAACAGGAAGCCTTTTGAGGTAGACAACTTTCAAGGTGTCCACTCCACTCACAATGACCCTTGTAACTATATCTGTCACTGTCCCTGGGCTCACTTGATTCAAATTCTTTTTCCTAGGTATTTTGATTGGGACTGAGAGATTCTGGTTCAGCTTGAATAGAAGATAAAAACTCAGACAATGTGGGGTGACCATATTCTACCCACCATGCAGACTAAGAATTAAGAGAAAGCACAGTGAGCAGAATGAAGGAGATACGCTCAGAGAAGCTGTTTGGATTCCAGATAGTTTCTCAGCCTCTGCTTCCTGTCCCTCTTCAAGGCCCTGCTGCATTCCTACTTTTGGGTTTTATGAGATTCCAGCACAGTGTTTCTCTCTCTTTTAATGTTTTGTTCACTGTTATGTCCGCAGAGCATAGAAGAACACATGGCATATAATAAGTGCTTAATAAATTTAGTTGTTAAATAAATGACTGAAATTCATCCATTTTCTTAGGTGTGCTTAGCTTCTGTTACTTGCAACCAATGCATCCTGACTCGGTGGAACCACAGCTTTCCCTTAATATCCAGGAATGCATTATAGAAAATGAGGCAAGAATACATTAGGAGATGGAGAATAACAGCTCTTTCACTCCAAGAAGACAAAGGAAGAAGTTAAGGCGTAAATGAAAAATTCCTACAGAGTTTGTAGATTCTATAACTTTTGACTCAAGGCTGGTCCATCATCATCCCCAACTTCCTGCTGCATGCAGTCTTCCACTCTTATCTTCCACTCTTGCAGATAAGGGTGGCCATGTGAAACAGTTTTGACCAATGAGATATAAATGGGAAAGGTTTTGCTTTCATGATAAATTACACAGTTTTGGCTGGTGCCAACTCTCCCCTCTCCTTTTTTCCTGCCCTGAATGTGGACCTCATGCTTGAAACTGAAGCAGCCATTTTTGCTGCCATGAGGGAAAGGCCAGGGAATCACAGAGTCACTGGTCCTGGTACTGCTAAGCTACTAAACAAATGTGAGTTGTTGCATATCTCCATTCTTTCTGTTAAGTGAGAAAAAATTAATTGCTATTTTGTAAGCTAATATATGTTGGGTCTTAGTTACTTGCACCCAAATGCATTCCTAAGTGATTCACCTCGTAAATACCAAACATCATCCATCAGCATAGACTACTGGTCAAGAGTAAAGGTTATGGAATTAAATTGCTTGGGTTTGACTCCAGGCTCTGCCACTTGGACATGTTAGTTACTCAAGTCTTTTAGCTATCACTGACTCATTACAAAAATGCAACCATAAGTATAAGAACCAATAACCTCACAGGGTTATTGTGAAAATTAAAAGAAATAATTCACATAAAGCTGTAAGCGTAGTGCCTAGCACATAATAAATACTCCACAAATGTTAACTAGTAATAATAAGAAGAAGTAACTACATTTTTAACACTAAGAAGCAAAAAGCTTTGAAAGTTGGTTGACATTTTTTTCTGTTTGGAAACAATGAGAAGCTTGTTAACATGAATGGAAATACTCAAGATTCATGACAGTCTGCTTTCATTTTTGGTGTCTACATTGATTTACTTTGCTTCAGCAATGAAGCCAGTGGCAATTTTATACCATGATGAAGACAGATGTAAGTTGGTGATTAATATATTTCTTTCATGGGACAAATCTCTACCTATGTGATTAGGGAGAGTTAATACACTTAGGGGTGACAGCTTCTGACTCAAATTTACAATACTTAATATGCCCTGACAGCTGGTAATTGACTAGCAAATGGAAATTAATGTTAAATGAGTCTACAACTTTTTGCAGTGTGACTACTTCAATTGCTTTATTAATAAAGCTCCTTTCACATTGAGCTGTGACTTCTTGATCAGCTAAAAAGAATATTTGTTATCAATGGCAAATACTCAAATAACTAAATGTGCACATTTAATATAAAACCACATAAACTAAATGTTTGACATGAATTATAAATATATCTCATCTTGAGTATTGTCTCCACTTTAAATAGCTTTAATGTCACATGCTTATGAGACTATAAAGTAGGCAGCATGGATCTACTCAGATCTCCCATTTTCATATATGGATATTTTAAAGCTTTTTTCTCACCCTCACCCATGTAACCCCCACCTCCTTTACCGGAGAACTTCACATCCTAATTTACAGAGAAAACAGAAGCCATCAGATGAGAACTCTCTCAACTTCCTGTCCCTTCCTCATAAACTCATAGAAGAGTGACCTCATATTGTAACAGCAAATCAGACTTGGTTTGATCAAGAGGGATCTCTAAAACTCAACTGGAGATCATTTAAACATCTATAACTGTTGTGTGGTCCTAAGAACATGAAAGAGTGCAAGATTCTATCAAGTTCGAAGTTCTTTAAATAGAAAAGACATTTATTTATTTTTAGGCTATCAAGTTCAAAGGTATCATTAGATAGAAAAATATGTACAAATCTTAGAATTTCATCAAAGGCCTTTAGCATTTAGATAGAAAATATATGTACCTCTCTTAAATGATAAAGACCAACCTGGTTGTCCTATTTCCTTGAGTAGATCAAGAATCAGATACTGTGTATAACTTCGGTCTTGGGATGTGGACAGTAGGAGTTATGAGACCAAAGCCTTTTTAAGTTTTGTAACTTGTGACACAGCTGTTCTAAAAAGGGCTCAGTGTGACATTTGGGAGGATGTAAATTGCTCTGGATGCCTGCAGCTCTGTCGAAATATTTGCTTGAAAATGGCCTCAGTTATTCCCAGGTAATCTTGTTCCTTGGTGAGTATGCATCATTCAACTCTAGGAAGATTTAAAATCAAATATGGAAAGGTTTAAAGCATGAAATATGTTATTAATCATTCTGTACATATTTGGTCTTTTCTATACTACTGATGTTTAAGGAATTTGACTGATTAGAGTGACAATTTTTTGAAAATCAATTTAAAATGAATAATTGAATTATTAGACTTCTGATTTTTAAGTTGAAATCTTCCTAAGTTTATGCATAATGTTATGCCACCTAAGGGGTTGTTTAGTCTACTCTATAAATTTAATTTAAGATTTACAACAATTTTTAAGTACTCAGCAAGATTTTGTTTAAGTAGATAAATGAGGTACTTAAAAAGTATATTAAGTTTATAGATGTAGTTTAAAAATATTTGACAGTGTTTAAGTTGGCAAAAAGGACCAAGCATTAATCAAAAGCCCCTTGAAAGTGACTGTTCAATTATGTTAGGCTTCTAAATAGAGTAAGATTTGTGAGATGAATGTAAATACTAGGGAGAATTGACATTTTGAATCTGTAACCTTAATATATTGAACACTAATTGTTTAAACCAAATTAAAAGTCTGAGTAGTTTTTTTTCATGGACAAAACACACACTGGCCTACACCAAAAACCTATCTCAATACAAATCTAACTTTACTGCACCCCCAGTCACAATTACTTCCTCCCCTTCTATCATAATGGAAATGATATCTTCCTCTTAGTTATAATTATCACCTCCATCTGAACTCCTCTGGGCCTGGGAAGGTTGGTTTTCCCTTTTTTCCTGGTGTTTCAACCTTTCTCTACTGGCTGCTTCCCACATTTAATGATGTGCACGATTCCTCCATCTTAAAACCAGCAAATGAAAATCACGATGACAAAATGTTTCTTTCAAACTTCTCTGGCTCCATGTCTTTCTTTCTTCTGCTCCATGTCTTTCTTTCTTCTTCAACTCTTAAAAAAGGTGCCTGCCTTCTGTATCCACCCCCTCCACTCCTCTACCCACCATGATGACTCTCCCATGGTCACTATTTCATGAAACCATTCTCACCAAGATCACAATGGCTTCCTCATTGTCAAAGCCATGGACTCATTTTAGTCATTTTATTTCTTGACCTCTCAGTAGCATCAGAAGCTTAAGCACTTAACAATTCTTAAAAGCCTCTATTCAGGGCTTCCCTGGTGGCGCAGTGGTTGAGAATCTGCCTGCCAATGCAGGCGACACGGGTTCGAGCCCTGGTCTGGGAAGATCCCACATGCCGCAGAGCAACTGGGCCCGTGAGCCACAGCTACTGAGCCTGCGCGTCTGGAGCCTGTGCTCCGCAACAAGAGAGACCGCGATAATGAGGGGCCCCCACTCTCTGCAACTAGAGAAAGCCCTCGCACAGAAACGAAGACCCAACACAGCCATAAATAAATAAATAAATAAATAAACCCAAAGTTAAAAAAAAAAAAAAAAAGACTCTATTCTCATGGCTTCCATGACCTATCTTTTGACTTGCTTTTTTTTGTCCATCCCTTACTATGATGATTTCAGTTTACTTTAGAAAGTTTCCACATGCATATTGTGATATTATGGAAGCTCCTTAGATTAACTTACAACCCAACTGCTTCCAGCATTCCAATAAAATATGCACAGTCCAGGTGGTCAGCTGGCATCCTAATCAGGAAAGCCATACCCCAAAGGCAGCTATAATGAACACTTCTATTATTTGCATCTGTATTAACGTCTGATGCTTTGCTAATTAGCATACTGAATTACAGAAATGGGCTTTAACTGGTAAACATGGTGGACTGTTAACTAGCATTTTAAATATCTGAAAGGGGTTCTAGATGGTAAAATTAAAGGTATTAAACACTTGCAGATGGTTAAATATATTTTAGAGCCTCTTCCTACCTTTACATGAATAGGGTGTAAGAAAGGGTTTTTCTCTGTACTAAATGATCTTCTATCCATCTCTGAACTCTGGAGAATTCCAATTTCTTGATGCCAGGTATAAGGGAAGAAACCCCTGCCCCTAGAATTCTAGACATTTGCGTTGAATGCACCTTTCATGCAGGGTAGTGGTCAAAGCACCTAAAAGTCCAAAACAATGGCACATTCTCAAGCCTACATGAGTCCTCACAAGCTATCTTTAACTTTCTTGTTAATTAATGTTTAATTTTAAAATGTCAGTGTAGTATAATGTGATTTGAGATTTGATTTCATTTATAGAATGAACTTTGCTGGCAATCACAACATATCAAAGAGCTGTCCATGACCAAAGTGGCTTAGAGACAGGAGACTTCAGGGCCAGGTCCTTGGCCTCTGTTCTTTCTTTATTTATATATAACACCTGGGCAATCTTACCCACTCCCATTACTTAAATAACATCCAGTTGCTGATGGCCTCCAAATCTCTCTCTACCCCTGGGCTCCAGACCACCATAACCAACTGCCCACAAAATATCTTCACTTGGATGTCTCATCTCATGTTCAATATGGAACTCACCATCTTCTCAATTTTACACGATTCCCATATTCGTGGTTCCCAAACACGGGTCCACAGACTGACAGCAAGAGTATTATCTGGGGGAACTTATTAAAAATACAGAGTCTTGGCTTCTACTGTGATCTTTTGAATAAGAATCTCTCAGCAGGCTTCCCTGGTGACACAGTGGTTAAGAATCCGCCTGCCATTGCAGGCGACACGGGTTCCAGTCCTGGCCTGGGAAGATCCCACATGCCGTGGAGCAACTAAGCCCGTGAGCCACAGCTACTGAGCCTGTGCTCTAGAGCCCATGCTCTGCAACAAGAGAAGCCACCGCAATGAGAAGCCCGCACACCGCAATGAAGAGTAGCCCCCGCTTGCCGCAACTAGAGAAAGCCCGTGCACAGCAACGAAGACCCAACGCAGCCAAAAATAAATAAATAAAGTAAATAAATTTTTAAAAAAGAATCTCTCAGGGTTTCTACCCTGAGAATCTGAATTTCTAACAAGCTTCCCAGGTAATTCTAATATACCACCAGATTTAGGAAGCACTGCCCAATATAGCCAACAGGCAACAGCATCCACCTGGTTGCCCAAGTCAAAAAGCAGGTGCCATGATGGAGAGAGGTTTAAAAGAAGAAATACTCCAACAGAATTGGAGCAAACTCTACTCACTCATTTAAGAGGCAAAAATCTATCATCAGCATGTCTTGGCCTATGTTCTCTCATCTTTATCTCTGTTGATAGCAATTTTATTGCTCTTAAACACCCTGCTTTTCCTTTTCTAGGGACAGAACTATTGAGTGGTAGTTTATGTTTTCCTTTGAGAGTACTTTTAGTTGTAACATTGCGTTCTTTACCTTCTTCATAATTGGCCTTATGCACTGGTGTAGGACAGCAGGGATGAAATTTTTTTTACTCTGGGAAATATTTCTTGGTGCTAAGAATTTAGAGAAATTTTATCTAGATTAGATCTTTTAGGGGCTGATAGACTAGTATATAATAAGGTCCCACAAGATCTCTGGGAATAAATGTCGCTCCAGGCTAGCACTCAAGACAAACATCTCTGAATGGAGGCTGAAGAATTCACTGACTTCTTAAGATTGATTTGAGTGCTCCATCTAAGGCTTTCTTGTGCCTGTCCTATCTAGTACTATAAGACATGCTATAGTTGCTTTTATGCAACACTGCCTTACCCAACTAGATGGTAGGTGTCCTGACGATAGTTGCACTACTCAGATTCTGGGGCGTAACTCATGTATCCTGAGGCTGGTTGAGGCCTTAAAGGATCTAGTACAACCTCCAAAGTTCAAGTGAGGCTGGGGACCATCTCTTATGGATGTTGTAGAGTGGATTCCTGAAGGAAGCCTTAACTCAATGGCTTCTGAGTCTGTACTTCAGAATGGATGAGAAAGGGGCCCTAAAGACAGAAATAGCCTCTCTGAGTGCATCAACTGTGAACGGTGTGATCCTTCAAAGCAGAGGTGCCAGCTGAGCAGCTCTCAGAACCACTGGCCCCAGGCCCCCTCCTTGTCACACCGCCCTACCTGCCAAGGTATGGCCCCCATGCTGGCTCAGGCAAAGGTGAAGCTAATAATGTGGATTTTAAGGGAACTCAGACCACTTATAGAAAAATATATACATTTAAACCCATTATCACAAAATCTAGTGTGTCCTAGATTATATAAGTTTACTTCTTCAAAGACTATTCTGCCAGGTTTTTTTTTAAGCAGGCATTTTCCCTTAGAAACTTTTTTTAAAGGTGATGAGATTCTTTTAGGCTCAGATACACCTGGAATCAGATAGGTTTTGGAGCTTGACTACTCCTATAGGACTTGACATTCCTCAGGGGATCTGTGTTCAAGATCCAAACAGCCAACTTGTAAATGAACTTTTCATTGAAGGTTTTTTGTAGAATTCATTATCTGCTGGATCAACAGAAAAATGGTTGTTTTCATCACTGCAAAAGGACTTCTTATAAGCGTCCAACAAACAGCAAATAAAACAGCAAACGAACAATGCTTGAAGACGAAGCACAAAACTGAATTCTCCTATATTAACTTAAGATACAAGGATAGGTTGCCAAGAGAGATAGCAGAACCCCCTTTTCTGGTAATTATTTAAAAGAGACTATATTTGTACCTATTTAGAAGGGTTTAAATGGAACCTGGGTGAAAGAGATATATCCTTTCCCTTCAAGGCCCTTCCAGCCACCCATATCAGCTTTCTGCCTTCTTAGAACCAATATACTCACAAGAATTCCTCCTACACCCCATTTCTATCTGAGCTCCTGATGCAATGCCACACACATACATGCAGAGCCATGGCCCCAACTCTGTGGCCAATATTTGTACTTCCATCCAGATACTTTTGTGATGCTTCATTATGAGGAAATGTTCACCTTTTCAAAGTCCTTGAAAGCTATCAGTGGTGCTGGGAGAGGAGGGGAGTATCTGTCTGCCAGTTGGCTCTCTCCCTGTAGCACTAAGGAGGTTTATAAAGTGCTTGCAAGAGCAGGATTCATTCGATTTGCTCAAAATTTAGGAAAATGGATGTGTAGGAGCATACTGACTTTTTTTGTGCTATCTTTATTAGCAATCTTGTTATAATTTTTAGAAGTCTGAAATTGGAATGTATAATCTAGCCTTCATGAGCTCACGTATTTTGAATCAGTGGAGCTTTTGTAGTTTCTTTAAGTCATCTTCGGTCAGAATGGTGTGGCTAAGACATAGTTTCTTAATGTACAAAGATATGTATCAATAGTAGCACTTACAATAACAATTGGGAACCAATGGTCCCCCAATAGAAAGACAGCATGGAGGGAACCCAGGTTCCAGAGTCAGGCATATAGGTAAGTACAAGAATAGGGTATATCCTATTGGTTCTGTTTCTCTGGAGAATTCAGGCTAATATACATCCTGGCATCATTATTTCTTAACGCTCTCTCAGTGGTTGAAATGTTCAGCTAGAGTCGAGACCCTCTGGTCTAGGAGTTCCCTCACGGGGGGTCCATGGATGGCTTTAAAGGGTCTGTGATATCATGGAACTTGTAAACAAAATTTTACATGTATGTTTACATATCTGATCCAAACTCCCATCTGGTCCTCAAATGCCTTCCATGACTTTCCTGCAGAATGATTGTTTGCTTTTGTTTAAACAACTCCAGTGATGGGAACCCCGCCTCCTCCCTGAGGAAGCTCATCTCATCTTAGAACAATTCTAAGAGTCGCTTTGAGGAAACTGTGGCCAAGAAGCTTGATTCTGAATCAAAGAATCACAAAACATTAGTTAGAAGGACACCTCGTGGTCTTCGTGTGCAAAGTCCTCATTTTACAGAGGAAAAACTGAAGCACAGAGAATTTAGGTGTCTTGCCCAAATTAACAAAGTTAACGATAGATGGAGGATGAAAACCCAGGCCCCCCGACTCCCTGCTTCGTTCCCGTCCCTCACTGCTTGCAGCAGAGTCACCTCAAGGCGGTGATCTGTGTGGCACACTCCAGGAGAGCAGGGCTGGGCCTGGCAGAGGGAAGACTCTCATTTCCCCTATACCGTAGCATCCTTCTAGAAGGCAGGATTGGAGGACAGTGCCTCCCCACCCTTTCCAGTCCCCACACGGATGGAGGGGAAGGTGTCAGGAAAACCCAGCTTGATGGTCATATTGATGTGGAACCTGGGAGACACTGGCCTGTCTTATCTCCCAGAGAGACAGGTGCAGGCGCTGAAGGGAAGCATGAACGTGTTCTGCCTCTGGTCCCCTGGACGGCGGTATGTGATAATAAATGAGTGATCTGAATGTTTAAGACCTTCACAGTAGATTTGTAAATATGTATTAAAATTTGAGTGATGTTAAAGAAACACTGTTTAGGGTGGAATCAGGTTCATTAATAATTTGGACTCATTACGTTCAATATTACAATATCTTCCATTTACTACTGAGTAGCTTAATCTTACTGGATTGCTTAATATCTCTGAGCCTGGTTGCCTCGTCTATAACTGGAGGTCAATAATATCCAGCTTAGAACCTCAAAGAACTGTTGTATAGAGTGAATTACATAACATATAGAGTAGCTAGCAGAGTGCCTGGCACACAGGATGTGCCCAATAATTGGTGATTGTTATTATTAATAATAAAACAATTATCAAAATGCAAATATTATAATGACCAATTACTCTCATATATACCTTTTCTCACCACACAACACATCTTTGACGACCGAGGTTATGTCACAGTATATACTGAACTCCTAATCCCTACCCCCAGAGCCTGGCACAAATCTATGGCCGTGGTAGTATCAGTAAGAAGTTAGGTTGAACTGAGTCAAGTGAACCACTCTTACCGGATCACTCTGTTCTTTCAGGGGTATTTCGGATCCAGGTTCTGCCTCGAGGCTGACGGAGTCAATGCATTCAGCAAGGGCATCCTCAGTCACTTCTCCATTGGGGGGGTGCTCCACGGGACCGGGGTCTTTGGGCTGCTCAGTGAGTCCAGTGTCAGCAGTCTCTGCACCCTGAACAGCCGCATTTTCATGCACGTCTCCTCTGGGGTCAGCTGGCGTTAGCTCATTTGAAATCGTAGCTGAATCACAGTGCGCTTCTGCATCTTTGGGTAAGGTATCACTACTGGGCATGTTGGTGATTTCTGCTTTGTCTCCAGTGGCTAAGGTGTCATCGCCATCATCAGACATTTTAGTATCTGTCAACATGATTACAAACAAACACCTTATGCTTTAATCCGAATTGTTAAACTTTAATTCAAAGCCCTGAATAATTAAGTTAAATCTGGTGGGGGTAACCTTTCTTCTACCAAGAAGAAAGTTTATGTAACCTTGGGGTAGGCTGAATAATGGCCCCCCAAAATATCCATGTCATAATCCTTGGAAGCTGTGAATGTTACCTTATATGGCCAAAAGGACTTTGAAGATATGATTAAATTAAGAATCTTGGATTATCTGGGTGAGCCCTAAATGAAATCACAAGTGTCCTTATCAGAGAGAGGCAGAGGGAGATTTGACTACAAAGAGGAAAAGGTGATGTGATGATAGAAGCAGAGATTGGAGTGATGCATTCTGAAGATGAAGGAAGGGGCCACAAGCCAAGGTACATTGGTGGCCACTAGAAGCTGAAAAAGTCAAGGAAACCATTCTCCCTTCAGAAACTCCAGAACTATAAGAGAATACATGTGTATTATTATAAACCACTATGTTGGTTGTACTTTGTTACAAGCAATAGAAAACTAATACAAGCCAACCGTGCTCTCTTTAAACTTTCATGGATCTCTTACTTGGCATGAAGAAATAAATATGCATATGGGAACTAAGAGTATTATCTGTATCTGTGAAAGTATTTATTTAATATGACTTTATTAATTATATTTGTAGCCATAATGAGAATAAGCACGGAAAATACCTGAGAGCTTATAAAAAATATTTGACATTTGGCTTTGCAATGTGGTCTGAAATTCAAATTGAGAGAGACATATATACACATAAGTGTGCCTTGTTGGGTACCAGCCCGTGAAGGCCTGGGCTATATCTGGACAATAGTTTAGATGGAAAAACACAAGGATGAAACAGAAAAAAAAGAAGCCAATATTAAGCCAAATAAGGAATGTAGCCATTACAAAATAACTACAAAGCAGAAAACTCTTTATGAAGCTTGCAAGTTATTGCTATCATATAGAACAGTGCAGTTCAATAGAACTTTCAGTGATGATGAAAATGTTCTGTATCTGCACTGGCCAATATGGTAGCTAACAGTCACCTGTGGCTATTGAGCACTTAAAATGTGGCTAGTGCAACTGAGGAACTAATTTTTAAATTTAATTTTAGGGAATTCCCTGGTGGTCCAGTGGTTAGGACTTGGCGCTTTCAGGGCTGTGGGCCTGGGTTCGATCCCTGGTTGGGGAACTAAGATCCCACAAGCTATGCGGTGCAGCCAAAAAAAAAAAAAAATTAATTTTAAATAATGTAAACAAATTTACACAGGTATGTGTGGCTAGTGGCTATCTTACTGGATAACACATATCTAGAAGGCTTATTCAAGATGATAATTTTCTTAGTCTAAAATAAAGACACAGTGTTCTCACTACACAGGAAGACAAGTCTCAGGAAAATCAGTGGGTATTTTTGTTGACCTCAGTGTTTACCAGTTGGTCAAATCTCTGGTCACTGTTAAAACCACAGTATATAGGAAGCCATTTAACATATTGGTCACATGATGGCACAGACTTAGAACTCACATGCCCATGCCAACCCTCTTGTCCCCTCAAATAGCCATTCCCTAAAGTTGTCTAGCTATTTTCTTTTCTCTTGCTACATTCTCTCCCTTGGTGAATCACATTCCTTTCTCACAGTTTTACACACTTCTATGTTGTGACTCTCAAATATCTACCTCCATTCTATACAGACAGAAAGTAAATTAGTGGCTTCTAGGGGCTGAAGGGAGGGGAAATGAGTAATGGTTGCTAATGGGTATAGATTTCTTTTGTGGGTCATGAAAATGCCCTAAAACTAGATAGTGGTAATGGCTGTACAATTCTGTGAACATGTTAAAAACCACTGAATTGCACATTTAAAAAGAGTGACTTTTTAGTATGTCAACTTTGTTATGTATGAATTGTATCTCAATACACTGTCACAGAAAAATTTCTACCATTGGATAAGCAGTTCTAATCATCAGCTGAACATCTCTTTCTGTCCCAAAGGAAACCTGTTGTCTTGCCATTAATTCTGGATCTTCACTTTGACCTTTGTGTTTCTTTTAATGGCACCTAGATTTCTCCAATAACCCAGGCTTAAAATCTCAGAGCTGTCATTGACCAAACCTTCACTCTCTCAAGAATACATAATATCAATAGCTATCATTTACTGAGTGCCTATTAAATCCAAGATCTTTAAATGTGCTATCTCCTGTGAGTTAGATACGACAAGCTTCATTTTACAGATGAGGCAACTGATGCTCAGAGGTCACACTTTAAGGAACAGTGGCAGATTTGAGATCTGAACCCATGTCTGACTTTGAGATTGAGCCACGTTGGAGCCCTATCTGCAATGCCACTTGCCTCTTCTCTTACATTCAACCAGTGCTCAAATTCTAGAGGCTCTTTATTCAGAATCCATATGCTTTCTTTTACTTCTATTTTCCCTGCCATCACTTTCAATCAGGTCATCAATTTGATTCATGTTGATGATTTCAATATTGGGTTCACCTCTCCACTGTTCTCCCTTTCACTTCCCCATCCTTCCCCACCCTTTACCTCACTGCTTTAATTACATCACCTCCTGCTCAGACATCCTCAGGGGCTTCCCACTTCCTATTGAGATGAAGCTGCATCCTTCAGCTGGCATCCAAGGACCTCTGTGCTCTGATCCCACTAGGTTTACCTCCCACGATGCCCTTCCAAATCCTTAAGTGAGACAACATAACTATGTGAAAAATGCCTGACATTCACAAAAGAACCTCAGGTGGCTGTTGGTTCATTATGGTGTTTTAACATATTTAAGGCCCATTTAAAATAACCGCCTCCTCTATTTTTGTTCTTCCCAACTGGATATAATTTTTCTTCCTCTGAACTTCCCAGAGTGCTTTGCATCTGTCTCACTTTGGAGGGTTACAATCGTCTTTGATCAGTCGTTTGAGTATTTTCCTACTATACTGTAAATTCTATGAAGACAAGGATCTTCCTTGTTTTGTCTTCATATTTTATATAGCACTTAACATGGTTTCTTGAACATAGTGGGAAGCTCAACAAATATGTGTGTTGAGTTATATTAATATTTTTGTGGAGATTTAAAATTAAAGTGTAATTTGGAATGAAAGCAAGCAGAAAATGTCTTTACCCCATTCACTACTCAGGAGTTATCTTACAGCAAGCGATTCCAAATGACCCATATTGTCTTTCCTTTGTCCCTTCACCTCCCAGATAACTGAGTTAGAATGTCTCTTTTTAAACAAAAGTACTTGAATTCTCTGATAACACACCTGTAAACAAGTCTACAGATGGGAAAGGCAAATAATGCATATTTCCTTTTAGGTGGGATATTAAATTTCAGATATTCAAGGTTGGATATGGTCTGTCAATGAGTATGGTCAATGCCTAGATGAAATAGTAAAGAGTGAAAAAGGCCACTGTACAGAAAAGGAGTAGTTACTGTGGTTCGTGGGAGGGGGGATGAGATTGAGGGAGGATACTTGAAAAGCTATCATCACGTGGAAACTTATAAAATCTTTATGAAAACTTTGAGTCAGGACTGGCCTAGGAGAGGGGCTGCCAAACTACAGCCTGCTGGCTAAATCTGCCTTCCCTGTGTTTTGATAAATAAAATTTTATTGGAACACAGACACGCTCATTTGTTTATGTACTGTCTATGGCTTCTCTAGTACACCAGCAGAGCTGAATAGCTGCAACAGAGACCATATGGCCCACAAAACTGCAAAGCCTAAAATATTTATTAGCTGGCCCTTTATAGAAAATGTTTGCTAACCCATGGTCTAGGACACTGCTTGATGGCCATGGCCTAGAGTTCTCTGTCCTAATTTGCCCTATCCCCGCCTGGGTCCTAGGGGCACAACCATAAGGAGAATGGGTCCATATTGGACATCACTGATATTCCCATTTTTTGTTCATCAACAGCTGGTCATAGGCACTGTCTGATATCTTAATTTCTTTATAAGATAATTTGAAAATCCTTATTATTAATCTGGATTATTAAGAAGTTCCAAACTATTTCACTTCTCTATAAGCAGGAACATGAGAATAAACCTGGTTACGATAAACATTCATGGGTGAATAAAAAGCATTATAAACACTTTGTTGTATCTGCTTCACCCTCAATTGTTGTGATACTGTTCCCAGTGCTAAAATATTTCAGCACATACCATGTGACATCTATGTGAGTTAGCTGTATTTTATGCCCTGAGGGTGGCTGGTTAACATTTGAAGTGCCCTATTCAGGAATTACTCTCCAGGGTCTTTACTTACTTAGCATCTCAGATTCTGAAACGGAGTGTTCACCTCCTGAGAGGGTTCAATTATCCCTCTCTCTGATCGCTATTTATCAGGGGGTACTACTTATCCTAAGGGGTATTAAAAGCATTTTTCACTGATAAAATGGAAATAGTGCTTAAAGTGGATTGGCAAGAAATTATGCACAGGTGCTTTCAGCTCTTCCATTTCCAGGGCCAGTCCAGCAGCTATTGAACTTTGCAGTAGAGTTTTTCTAGTTCTTCTGCTAATTGCAGGAGAACATCAAAGCCTGATTAGAAGGTTAGCTGAGTCCTGACACCAGAGCAGTCCTGAAAGCAAAGAGAGCTAGGACTTCATCAACCTACAAGAACAAGCTACATAACTGAGCCTGGTCGCTAATATACATGTGAGTGTGAGGCAGAACTCCATCTGAGAGGTGGATTCATGGTACAATCAATCAGTCTTGGTAGGGATGTTGCACAGAGGAGCCCTACTGTCCTCCTCCATCTCTGATGGCCAAACTGCCCTAAGTCAGCTCACCTCAACTGTGGAAAAATTATCGAACAAAACCTCTCTTCCCTGCAGCTGCTCTGTATTCAAGCATCAACATGAAGCCATTCCTTCAGAAACATGCCCAAAATTCATCTATCAGGTGCTGAACCAATACTGTTAGGAAATATTTATGGACAACTTATACATTTCAGAAAGACTATATTTTTTCATCTGTTCAAATAATAAAAATGGTCACCATAATATTCAGCCCTACTTTAACTTCTAATTGTACATGAACTTCTGCCTGTTACAGGTCCACATTTTCCCTAAACCAAAACCAAAAAAGAATCCCCCCCCAAACCTTTTTTGTCCTGGTAGACCTTTGTCTACTCTGGATGTTATTATGACAGGAGACCTGTAATCATTTTTAAGACGGTGCCCTTTTGTCTGAAGCCATTAGAAACTGTGTGTTCTCAAGACACAGCTGTTTCTATGCAGTGACTGTTGGTGTCCAGAAGGACTACAGCTGTGATACATGCTATTTCCTGGGACAGCCCCCATCTCTGCCTGGATGCCCCAGAAGCAGTCAGACTTAAAATCTCCCCTGATTTATGGTTTGGAATGTTGATCACTGCAGCCACGTCCTGTGGCTTTGATGCCAGGGAGCCTCAACCCACAGAAACAAGGAGGCTTCTTCAGTAAATTCCAAGGAGAGGAAGAGCGGCATATAAAGAAGCCTTTATGGGCTGGGAATAAGTTAGTTTTTCATCAGTAAATTCATTCATCACCTAAAATGCTCCCAGAACTAGGTATTGGAGCAGCAACATCACAGCTCCAAAAATAAGTTTAAAACGGAAGACATGGTTACTATCCTTCAGAAAACAAATAATCTGTTTTCATTTTATTGCTTGTCAGTGAAGGCCCAGGAAACTATTGCATCTAACGTGAAATGGTTAAGTGATGATGCAAAACAGCACATCAAAGCAGGGAAAGATGTGCCTGAACTAGACTGATCTCAGACATGGGAGAGCCTTGAGAGCGGCTTTGATAGTTATTCAGGCATGATGGGATAAGAGTATGTGCAAATGCCCAAGAATGAATCTAGATATTCAGAACAGATGCTGTGTGGCTGGACCAAGAGCGATATGGAGGAATAGCGAGGGATGGGAGGGATGGATGCTGAGGCGGAAAGAGCCATGCTCTGGTCCCACCATCCCTCTGTGGGCGTACAACTCATTCTTGTTGGGCTTCCTCACTCCCTCCTATGTAGAGTAAGGCTGGACAAAAAGATCTGGATACTTTGTTCCCCACCACCAGACTGCAGGACTGGAACCAGTCCATGATGACAGAGAAAAATGAGGACAAGATAGCGAGTTTTTCATCAGTCTAAATTTATTAAATGTAAAGCACTGCCTTCATCTTGCAAGTTTAGCCTTCGTGCTTTTCCTGGTATTAAAATGTCTTTCGTTTTACGAAATAGTGGTGGTGCGCATGGATTTTTTTTTAATGGTCTCACTTGGCAAAATAAGAATTTGGTAATACCATACCCTGTGTGAAATCACTGCTCCCAATTTCAAAAAGTGCCAGTCAGTGAAAGACCAGGAACAAAAACTGTGGATGACAGGCTCTTAACCAGGTTGCAAGAGTTTCTACGGTGCTTGACAAGTACACGTGCCCAGAGCCCAGTCTCTTTTTCCTTCCGTCTGGCCTCCACATGTCTGCCAGGTAATTTTATGAAACACAGATAGGACCTACCTGCTCCCCTCTTTAAAAACCACTAGGTTTAAACACCTTTGCATGGCATCCGTGGGCCCATACAATCCAGCTCCAGTCTCTCTATCCGCTTCTGTAACTCTCAACACACCCGACACTCTTCCCTCACCAGACGCGCCATCACTGCCGGCACTGCTCATAAACATCCCCACCTCTGCTTATGCTGGTTTCTCTGCCCAGGATGCCCTGTCTCCAACTGCCTGGCAAGCTCCTATTTGTTTCTCAATGTGTAATGTCACTGTTTACTTTGAAATTTTCCTGAATTTGCCCCACTCCTTCCAAAGAATGAATTACTCTCTCTTCCATGTTTTTCGTGATACCTTGCATGGACTTCTATGGCATTTATAAGGAATATTTATTTCTGTGTCATTCTCTCCTCCAGAACTGTGACCAACAAGCACATAGCTTGGCTTTGGATCCTCTAATATTTACTGAACTGAAATATATTGTTCGATATTGATTAAAAAGAAACAACGTTCCATATAAGCCTGGTCTTATAAATAAATGGCTGCTTACATGGTCTGAATCCCTGAGATTCAGCAAGGTCCCTTCCTACCCTCAAATTCCTTCTGCACTGGCTCCGTGGAGCCTCAAATTCCACCCTGAAAGTTTCCTTCTTTTGCTTAAAGCTTATGATGTAAGGAGTTTATCAGTCTGCCCTGAGCTCAGGTTTTGATGGAGAAAGGAAAGAGAGAGCAGGGAATGGATATGGGTGAGGTAGGAAAGTTGCACTAGGAGGAAAAGAGGGCAGAGAGAGGCCTGTGAGGAGTAAGCCTGCCTCATTCTCAGTTTCCTCAGGTTGGCTGAGGTCTTCTGGAGTTCAAGAGACATTGATTTTAAAAAGCCACCTGCCTGACTCTCTCCGTGTTTAGGATGGGAATTGATGGGATTGGTAGGACAGAGATCACTCTTAAGATGATACAGAGAGGTCTCCTACTCTAGGAAAGTGCAGTGAAATTTAGGCGCCTGATCTGAGATGACTGGAAATACTCACCAGATTCCAGGGAAGAAGATGAGCCAACTGGGTGGGCAGGTGGGGGGCTGGGGAGCTGGTGTAGGGAGTAGGACTCAACCTGGGGGCTGTGAATGGAGGTGCTGCTGGCTTAGGGTGTTGGCTGGGGTGGAAGAGCCGGCACTGCCGGCGTCTGCAGGGCGAGAGATGATGAGCTTGGGTGGGAGGTCAAGGCCTGAGCTCAGTTTTCCGAAGCCAAGGGCAGCGAACCCCGGGATAGGACTTGCTTCCTCTGTGCTCCCCCGCTGCGGAGGCCCCGCAGCCTACCTCTCAGTCGGACCCGGGACCTTGGGGAAACTTTTTCCGACTTGCATGGTGCTGGACCGGATACTTCGGGAGCACAAGACAGGCTCCGCAGAGGTTCTCGCCGGCCGAGGGGGCAGAGCCGGAGTGCGGGCGTGTGGGTGTGTGCATGAGCGTGGACCCGGAGCGACACACACTCACACACACACACTCACACGCCCGCACCCACGCAGGGCCCTCGGCCGCACCGCTCGCGCCGCCCGGGACCCTCACCCCCCAAGGCCGGTCCTCCGGGTCCTGCGCCCCGTGCCAAGCCGCTGCCGACTCCGGAAACAGGACGAGCAGCGACGGCAGGGTCTCCCCACCACCCCGCGGCGGCTGTCCCCGCATCCCCACGCCCCCCACGTCTGCCCGCCCGGGGAAGGGGATGACGGCGAGAGGTGCCCAGGGCTCTTACCGCTCAGGCGGCCGAGTGCGCGCGGGAGCGCCCGCCGGGTCCCGCCCCGCCACGTCGGCAGGGCTGGCGGGGACGCGGCCTGAGGGCGGGCCGGGAGGGGGACGGGCGCTGACGGGCCGAGCTGCCCCGCCCCGCGGCCCCGACAGGGCCCCGCCCCCCCGTGACCCCGCCCCCGCCAAGAGCGCTGCGGAAGCCCCGGGCACCTCCTTCCTCAGGCTGCGGGGGTCGCGGCCGCGCTTCCGACCAACCTTGGGGAACTTGGCTTTTCCGGCTTTGTGCCTCCGGGTGAGCTGGAGGGGCGCCCACCCCCACCCAGGGCGGGACTCGGGGTTCTCCGGATCCCTTTCCTTCCTTTAAAAGCGCCCAGGAAACCCCGTAGTTTCACCGAGAAGGGGCCGCTCAAGTTCAGTAAGAGTTTGCGATCCCCTGGTGGTGCTTTAAACAGCTTTGTCTTACCCTGTTTGTGGGAGTGTAATTTGATTTAAAACCAATCAACCGAATAAAAATACTTTCTAGAAGGTCAGTTTAGAAATGTGGATCAAAATTCAAATGTATTAGCTTTGGCCCAGGAATCCCACATCTGCGAATTGTACTAAGTAAACAGTCAAATGTGCAAATATGTATGTCCAAGGATGTTTATTGTGGTTGTTTATGCCGGGGAAAATAACGCGGAAATAATCTGTCCCCCAGTAAAAAGACTGGTGAAGTAAACTATGGTAACTTCAAACAATCGGATATGCTGTAGTCATTAATTATAACTGTACGTCCAATTTGTTGATATGGAAGGAAGGCGGGCCATAGCCGAATATTAAGTTGAGAGCAAGGGAAGCTTACAAAAGTGTATATATAGTATAAACCTATTCTTGTGAATATGTATATGTATTGTAATTTTTTGTATAAAGTTTAGGGAAAATTTAATTTTAAAAACAGTGATTCTTTCTGAGTTCTGCCATTGTGAGTGTTAGCAAATTGTATTCCAGGTGTGACAGGTGTGTTTTGGTGTACCACAGACACAAACACCATTGCCTGTGACTTCTGTGCCTGCCTAGGGCATAGCAAATACCTTTGCCACACCTGTCCCTCCTTGCCCTGCTGAAAGGCAACAACCCAATCAGGCATTCCTCCCCTTGTTTTTAAATTTAAATTTAAAGTTAAATTTTATATTGGAGTACAGTTGATTAACAATGTTGTGTTAGTTTCAGTTGTGCATATACATGTATCTATTCTTTTTCAAATTGTTTTCCCATTTAGGTTATTACAGAATATTGAGCAGAGTTCCCTGTGCTATACAGTAGGTCCTTGATGGTTATCTATTTTAAATATAGCAGTGTGTACATGTCAATTCCAAACTCCTAATCTATCTCCCACCACTCTTCCCCCTGGTAACCATAAGTTCGTTCTCTAAGTCTGTGAGTCTGTTTCTGTTTTGTAAATAACTTCACTTGTATCATTTTTTTTTAAGATTCCATATATAAGTGATATCATATTTGTCTTTCTCTTACTTCACTTAGTATGATAATCTCCAGGTCCATCCATGTTGCTGCAAATGGCATTATTTCATTCTTTTTAATGGCTGAGTAATATTCCATTGTATATATGTACCACATCTTCTTTATGCATTCATCTGTTGATGGGCATTTGGGTTGTTTCCATGTCTTGGCTCTTGCAAATAATGTTGCTATGAACATTGGGGTGCATGTATTTTTTTTGAATTAGAGTTTTCTATGGATATATGCAAAGGAATGGGATTGTGGGATCATATGGTAACTCTATTTTTAGTTTTTTAAGGAACCTCCATACTGTTTTCCATAGTGGCTGCACCAATTTACATTCCCACTAACAGTCTAGAAGGGTTCCCTTTTATCCACACCCTCTCAAGCATTTATTATCTTTAGATTTTTAACACCATTCTGACTGGTGTGAGGTGATATCTCATTGTAGTTTTGATTTGCATTTCTCTAATAATTAGTGATGTTGAGCATCTTTTCATGTGCCTCTTGGTCATCTGTATGTCTTCTTTGGAGAAATGTCTATTTAGGTCTTCTGCTAATTTTTTGACTGGGTTGTTTGTTTTTTTGATATTGAGGCACATGAGCTGTTTGTAAATTTTGGAGACTAGTCGCTTGTTGGTTGTATCATTTGCACATATTTTCTCCCATTCTGTGGGTTGTCTTTTCGTTTTGTTTATGGTTTCCTTTGCTGTGCAAAAGCTTTTGAGTTTAACTAGTTCCCATGTGTTTATTTTTGTTTTTATTTCCATTACTCTAGGAGATGGCTTGAAAAAGATATAGCTGCGATTTATGTCAAAGAGTGTTCTGCCTATGTTTTCCTCTAAGAGTTTTATAGTATCTGGCCTTACATTTAGGTCTTTAATCCATTTTGAGTTTATTTTTGTGTACGGTGTTAAAGAATGTTCTAATTTCTTTTTTTATTTTACATGTAGCTGTTCAGTTTTCCCAGCACCATTTATTGAAGAGACTGTCTTTCCTCCATTGTATAGTCTTACCTCCTTTGTTGTAGATTAATTGGCCATAAGTGAGTGGGTTTATTTATGGGCTTTCTATCCTGTTCCATTGATGTATATTTCTGTTTTTGTGCCAGTACCATACTGTTTTGATGACTGTAGCTTTGTAGTATAGTCTGAAGTCAGGGAGCCTGATTCCTCCAGCTCCGTTTTTCTTTCTCAAAATTGCTTTGGCTATTCAGGGCCTTTTGTGTCTCCATACAAATTTTAAGATTTTTTTGTTCCAGATCTGTGAAAAATGCCATTGGTAATTTGATAGGGATAACACTGAATCTGTAGATTGCCGTGGATAGTATAGTCATTTTGACAATATTGATTCTTCCAATCAATGGTATATACAACATGGTATATCTTTCTATCTGTTTGTGTCATCTTCGATTTCTTTCATCAGTTTTATAGTTTTAGGAGTACCGGTCTTTTGTCTCCTTAGATAGGTTTATCCAGTTTTCTTTTCTCCTTTGACCCAAACTGTACCTTTACAATAAAAGACTATCAATCAAGCAACAGGTTTTGTTGCCAACTGCTAATTATGCCCTTTTACTCAAATGTTGCTGCTTCAAGCCCACCCGGCTTATTTCAAAATTTTAATTTTTGGCAATGTAAGCAATTTTTATTTAAAAACCTCAGGAGTAGTTAAAATATATAGAAAACTAGAGAATAATATTGAGACAGGCTGGGACCTGGGACCTGGGACCCTTTACTGCACTGCTTGCACCTGGACACATGTCTCCTCAAGCAACAGAATACAAAGAAACTATGAGGGACTAAAGACAGCTGCATGCATGTGCAGTTGGGGCAAAATATGAACAATAAGATACAAAAAAGCCGAAACCCAACTGCCACTTCTGAAGTGCCAGGAGCAAAAGCAGGGTCCTGAGCATGATCCCTGCATGCAGCACCACCAAGGGGGTGGGCAAATGACCTAAGCCACCCTCCAGCCCAACGCACCAATCTGCCCTTACCCTCACCCCATTTAAGGGACCAGCTCACCCACCTTGGGGATCGAGCAAGGGCACCTGTTACTTGTTTTCAATCCCTCGTGCTGCAGCACGAGTCCCCATAAAGCCTTGCCTGAATTCCTCGTCTGGCCTCTTAGCAATTTCTATTGATTAAAGAGTCCAAGAACCCAGGTTGGGAACAATATGACAAATACTTATGTGTGTGAAGAAAAGTAGAGAATGGTATGACAATATGTAGATTTAACAAATTTTATTTTTTGCCACATTTATTTTAGAACCTTCTTTTAAAAAGAAAAAAGTTACAGATATGTTTGAAACCCTGTTCCTCCTAGTCTCCACCTTCTCCGGAGGTAACGGTAACGAGTGTCCTGAGGTGGTTGTGCATCCTTCCCACGCGTAGTTCTATTACATTTGACTGCACATATCCTCATTCATCAACACTATATAAAATTGTTTTTCAGTATTTTAAAATGTTATAAATAACATCCTGTACACTTGCTTACTCAATATTATATTTTTGAGAAACATTCATATTCATACATGTAGCTCCAGTACATGCATTTTTAAGTCTTCATGGGATTCCACTGTATGAATGTGCCACAATTTATCCATTCCCCACACAATGGACATTTAGTGTGTTTCATGTTTCACTATTACATGTTTTTACATGTGCTGAATGCCAGTATAGCGCTATCTACTATATTGCATATAGAGCTGCAATGGTCAACTTTGTATATGTTTTCTTGTATCCCAGGCTAGAAATGGAATAGCCAGTTTACCGTCACTAGATATTATGAAATCGTTCTACACTGTGGTCCCAACCATTCATTAAACAAAAATTTTTTGAGAGTGCGCTATGTACCTAAAACTGATCTAGGTAGGGATGAAATAAGGAGCAGAGCAAAGTCCTGCCCTCCAAGAACTTATATTCTGTCACAAGGCAGATAGACCCTAACTAGATAATGTGCCAGGTGGTGGAATAAAGCAGAATATGGAGTCTATAGGGTCTAGGGAATGATGGGCGGGAGCAACCGTGGTCAGGGAAGGCCCTGCAGATAAAGCGGCACTTCAGTGTAGACTTTAAGGAAGTGAGGGAGTGAACAACGGTGATATTTGGGGACAGTTTCAGGCAGGGGGAACGTCAGGAGCAGTGTGGGAGCATGCTTGGTGCGCTCACAGAATGGTAAGATGGCCAGTGTGGCTGGAGCAGAGGGAGGATGGGGCAGAGTGGAAGGAGGTGAGGCCACAGAGGCACTGAAGACTGAGAGATGGGGCAGACCAGGCAGTGCCTTGCAAACCATGGTAGGGATTTGGCTTATGCTTTGAGCAGCAAGGGAATCCTTACAGCTTTTGAGTAGGAGTGTGCCATGATTTTAATTGGGTTGGGATGGGGTTGGGGGGGTGGGTGGAGGGAAAGGTAGAGCCAGATAGACCAATTAGGAGTCCACCGCAGTTATCGATGTGAGGGAGTTGATGGTTTGGCCACGTGGGAGTGGTGGAGGGCATGAGAGTGGTTTTGCTTGTGGATTTGCTCATGGATTGGATGTGGAGTTTGAGCAAAAGAAAGAAGTCTCAAATTACTCCAAGGAATTTAGCCTGCAAGAATAGAAGTATCATTTACTGAGATGAGGAAGGATGCAAAAGGGACAGGTTTGGGGTTTGAGGCAGATGGTGGATGGACCTAGAGATTATCATACTAAGTGAAGTAAGTTAGAAAGAGAAAGACAGATACCATATGATATCACTTACATGTGTCATCTAAAATATGATACAAATGAACTTATTTATGAAACAGAAACAGACTCACAGACAGAGAAAACAAATTTATGTTACCAAAGGGGAAAGGGGGTGGGGGAGGGATAAATTAGGAGTTTGGGATTAGCAGATACAAACTACTTATATAAAATAGGTAAACAACAAGTCCTACTGTATAGCACAGGGAACTGTATTCATTATCCTGTAATAAACCATAATGGAAAAGAATATGAAAAAGAATATATATATATAGAGGGGGGGGTTTGAGAAGATGGGAGGAGAATAATTGGAGATAGTGAGTAAAACAACTTTTTCAAGGATTTCTGGTGTAAAGAGGAGCAGAGAGGAAGAGGTTGTGGGTTCAGAGGAGGGTTTTGTTTTTTACTATGAGAGAAATTGTAGCATTATATGCTAATTGGAATCATACATTAGAGCAAAAAAATGATGATGCAACGTAGAGAGGATAACTCCAAAGGGATTTCCTTGAGTAGATAAGCAGGAGTGAGGTTCAGTGCTTAATGGGGAGGAATTGGCTCGACACAGAGAGTTCATTCAGGAGAACAGAGGAAAGCACAGATAGAACAGGGACAAGTAGGCGCTAGTAGAACTTTGGAGGGAAGATGTGGAAATGCTCTTCTGGCTGCATTTATTTTCTTCCTGAAAAATGAAGCATCAGCAGCTGAAAGTGAGGAAGGAAAGGAGGTTTTGGAAGCATAAGAGGAGGATGTGTAAGACAGTGAGAGTGAACGGGCTAGGGAAGGGGAGCAAAAAGGATAGTAGGATCGCTTCTCTCTCTTGAGGTTGGGACCCAGTCATGAATTTCAAGTGAGACAGTCAGCACGGGTGTGTATTTTCTCCAACTATGTTCAGCTGGTCAGGCTCAATATAGTCCAGTGGCAAGTTGGATTTAACCTGGGTTGAGGAGAGAGGAGTAAGGTAGCTGAGGGTGAATTCAGAGAGATGATTAAAAGGGTGGACCATGATCTTTCAGTCCAGTGCAGTGGGACTGGGGAATTGTTGGCATCCGAGAGAAAGAGTTAGAGGCGCTAGTTGAAAAGCGGGATGCTGGCAAGAGAGGTTATGGAGAGAGCACAGCCATTGGTAATAATAATATGTAGGATACAATAGGGGAATGCATGGCTGAGGTAGGTTTCAGGACAAGCTCATTAGAAGAGAGAATATCAAAGAACTAAGAAGCCAGGGGAATGAAAGAATGTCTACATAGCTCCTGAAATCGCTAGAGTTATGACAGCGGTGGTGTTGGACTCAGACAGTGAATGGTGCAAAAATACTCAATGAATGAGGGAGTGATGGGCCTGTGGATGACTGCAACCAGGAGGGGTAGGTTTCAAGGGTTGGAGGGAAGAACAGCGATCTGGAAGTAGCAGTGAGAGTCAGGGAAACCTATATCACCTCCAGGCCCTGAGGTGTGAGGAAAAGAGGGACCACTGGAGACCACTAGGGACCACTAGAGGGCGCGGTGTTCAGGATGGTGTTTAGGTCTCAGGGCGCCCTGATCCTCACTGGGTTGGAGCGGAATCACCTGAAGAGCTTTCAAAATAATACTGATGTCTGGCCCCATCCTGGACTATTTAAGTCAGAATCTCTGGACATGTATAAGAGGTCCTGTTTCCTCACATTGTGACCAACACTTGGTATCATTAGATGTTTTAATTTTTGTCCATCCCAGGGGTGTACAATGGTGTCTCCTGGTTGTCTTAATGTTATCCTGTTATCCATTTGATTATATCCTTTGCTAATTCCTACTCCCCCGCATTGGGTTTGTTAGCCATTTTATTAGTGATTTGTAGGAATTCTTTATATATTTCAGATATTAATCCTTTTGTGGTTATATGTGTTACAAGTATCTTCTGGAATGTGTTTTGTTTTTTCTTTTTAATTCAGCAGAAGATTTTGGTTTTAATATTAATATTAATATTTAATATCTAAGTTATCAATTTCATTTCTAGGGGTTTGTATATTTTATGATGCTGATCATTTTTATATAACTTGTTTCAAAGCTGTTGGTAGGCAATTGATATTTTTTAATTGATTTTCCAGGGAAAGAGAAGTTTTTTTAAAGAACAAAAATCATTAAAGTAATGTCTTGCTTCTGTTTGTATGGAGACAGTATATTTGCTGGCTTTAGACTATTTTACTTACCCCACTATAATGCTATTTTATTTTTTAAAAATAAAAGTAATGCATGTACATAGTAAAAAAAAAAATCAAACAGGACAAAAGAGCATAAAATGATGAGTAAAAATATCTCCCTCCCTTGGTTCTTCGGCTCACAGTTTCTTAAGTATCCCCTCAGAAAAAAAGACTTTTATGCAGATATCAGCACAAGTATGTAGACCCTTGTGTTAGATGCCTGTGGCTGCCATAACAAATTCCCACAAATCAGGTGGCTTAAAACAAGAGAAACTTATTCTCTTACACTTTTGGAGGCCGGAAGTCCAAAATCAAGGTGCTGGCAGGGCTGCCAGCTACTGGTGAGTCCAGGCATTCCTTGGCTTGTGGCTGCAGAATTCCGATCTCTGTCTCTGTTTTCACCTGGCCTGTTCCTTTCTCTGTGTGTGTGTGTGTGTCTCTCCTCTGTGTGTGCCTTACTCCTGGCAAGAAGATAACCTGTGCAGATGTCTGAGGGACCGGATTTTATGCAAATGCTGAAACACTCTCCATACTCTTCTGCCCTTTGCTTTTCTTCATTTAATAGTCTTTCCACCTCAGCAGAAAAAATGTGAGGCTTGCATAGAATTCTAAAACTCCTTACTATAATGACTTGTCTTCTATGGAAATCACTATTCCAGACACTTTTTATTTATTATCTTCCCCAAAAAGTCACAAGCACTCCCATTTTGTGGATGAATAAATGGAGTCTTTGAGGTTAAGCCACTTGCCCAAGGCCATACAGCTAGGACATGGCATTTGGAGGACTTCTGCCCAGCACTGTCTGTTTGTTTGTTCCACTGCCATGCCATCTTGCACATTACCTGATTTTTGTGGGTTTTGTCATCTCCTTAAAGACATTTCTCAGAATTCTAACAGCCTCAACAAGAATAGCCTCTTTGTTCCCGAAAACCAGCATTATTATGCAATACCCTAATGAGCGTTTGTGACCAAATGCTCATAAACATTTTGTCACTGTGTGATGTGACCAAATCTGCAGCGATGTATGTGTGCTTATTTCTTAAAGACTTTGGCTCAGTGTTGTTTGAAATTCCCTCAAACCCATAGCTGGTTCCTTTCTCCTCTGCCTGTTTCACAAAGCTGGCTTCCCAGGGTCACAGGCACCCAGTCCACTCCAGCCATCTCCTCTGCTCATTCAGCAGAGATCCAGCCACTCCTTGTTGACCCTCCCCAGGCCTGTGAAGGCTTCCCGTTATGTTTGATGAGTAAGAATGAATAGTAAGAAGTTGGCCTTTCCTTCCACCTGAAAGCAGAAGTGATTCTAACCCTGATGTCCAAATTTGTCGTGGGTCAGACTGTACAGTCTTAACTTGTTTTTTTAACGATGAAATAATGCCAAACAGTGGGATTAGTTATAGAATGAATATTTAACTCATATGTTCAGTTCTTTACAGAACCTCAGTTAAGGGAAAGTCTTGGGAACAGGGTATCCTGGCTGCCTGAAGTATCTGGTTAATCAGACATCCTCTTTTTGTATCATCAACCTTTGTTGATATTGTTCTAAAATTATTCTAAATGGCCTTTAGAAAATTGATTTTTAATTAGTCTTGCAGGATCTCAGTGGTATTTATTATTTTAGAATTAAAAATGAAAACATCTAACAATACCAAATGTTGGTCAGAACATGGAGAAACAGGATGTAATTTCCCCCAGGTGTGGTAACTACTAAACTTTCCTTAAAAGTTGATTTTTTGAAAACCAGTTCTTGAACCTAAGTTCATTTTATTTTAAGGTATCCCGTCCAGATAAAATAATGCTTCAAAGCTGATTGATCATGGTAGTTGCAATTTTATTGGAAATATTAAAAATGGTGATAAAACAGGCAAAGTTCAATAACTTTCCATTGTGGTGACAATTTAACATTCAGGCTGAAAACTTTTACACATAAATATCACCTTAGAAAAACATTTTTCTTCACACTGAAATTGTCATAAGCTGCGTGATCATATGAATTTAAAAATTTGATTACTGTTTTAATCTGTAGCCCAGAAAAAGCTACTGACCACATGCTTTGCTCAGGGCCTTTGAAGGGGAAATTCATGTGCAGGGGTAATTCCAGTAATGTCCGACAGATGGCGCAAACCGTTTTTATGGTATTGCTTTACTTGAACTAAGGACTCGCATTTTGTCAAGCACTTATTTTTCCGTGCGTTTAGAAGTTACTTTCTCTTCTTCTGAGAAAGAAATCTTGGTAAGTAAGAAGCCTTTTGTGGCTTTTTCAAATTATGGAATAATTACTTCAGATAAGCAAGAAAATGCTAACGATTGTATAGGAAATAGGTAAAGTTTCTTTTAAGTTTTTGCAAAATGATTTTAAGGTTTGTTTTTTTTTTTAAAATGTTGCAAGCGTTCTTCTTATTATACAAGAAAGATAAAGATATAGCTATCTTGAAAGATATAAAAATAACTAGCACTTGTCATAGTTAAGGAAAAAACTAACTGATGTTATTTCTTTCTTCTGTTTTTGTCTACTACATTTTTTTTCACCTTTCCCTAGTTCCTTGTTTTCAGTAAGGTTTACAGTAGTTTGTGCCGCTGATATGGCACCTATCACATGTTATGTATTTTTACCACAGACATGAGTGTTTGATCCTTCCTGTCACATGGTTCTATAATTGTTTATTTGTGTCTGTCACTAATTTATAAGCTTTTGAAAGCAGGGCTTATGCCTGTGCTATTCGTATTTATATCCACAGCACTGGACGTCTGGGGCAGTTTTGGCACATAGTACACTCTGAATAAACATTTATTAAATGGAGGAAGTGGCAGGGACTGGCTCAGAACTTGCCTTATTCAACCTTCTCACCTAAACTTTGAAAAATAAAACAGTATTTCTCTTGCATATTTGTTTATTTGATTATGGAATTGCACGTTTTTCCAGTCTTTCCTGTTTCGTAGTTTTTATTTTCATAGATCCTATACATCATTTTATTTCTTGATATAGAGCTTCTTCCATCTGTCTCCCCCACCCACACCTTTCATTTGATGCATTAAAGAAAAAAACAAAACAAAACACCTTTTACCTTTTATCTCTTCCACTTCCTTTTAAAAAAAAAGTTGTGACCTCTGTAATCTTCCGCTCTCTCGTCTCCCTTTTCCCCCCTCCATATTTTTTTTTTTCTTAAATAGAGAAGCTCCTGGCTTAAATGTAAACACTAGGAAACGCTTGAGGATATAAATGATCGGGGAGGAATATTTGTGTTTTGGAAGCAGGGTGATATACAGGAAGCTGATCAACTTTCCCACGTAGTGGCTGAGTTTCAGTCCCCTGAACACAGACACCATCCAGAGACCTCTGAGTGGGTTCTCATTCACGGATGTCAATCATCTATCACGTGGAAGAAGTTCTCCCTCTCTCTCTCTCCACACAAATGCAAGTGTATTATATTTCTTTAAATATAGAATACTTTTATATTAGCTATATTTCCAGACAAGCCTTTCAACTTATAAAAGATGTTCAAAATTAGAAATTTTGGAAATATAAATTCATCTGAGTTAGAGATCTAGAGATAACCACTGTTAGCATTTTGTATATATCTTTCCATTCTTTTTTTCCCCTAGGCTTTGTGTACATGTCAGTTTTTAATCATATTTAACAGAACTAGAGTCCTACTGCACACACGATTTTGTATTCTTTTGTTCACTTAACATTATATCGTAGAAATTTTTTTTCCAAAGTGCAGTATTTGAGGCTGCATGCTATTCCACGGTATGGGTGTACCATAACTGATTAAACAATTTTCTCTACTAGTCATTATGATTTTTTTCAATTTTTCATCTTCATGAGCAACCTCATAGTAATATTTTTATGTGTATTCCTTTAGAAGAAAATTCTGAGAAGTGGAATTGCTAAAATAAGGGTAAGCATATTTTTAAGGAATTTATACATGGGACCAAATTGCCTTTCACAAAGGTTGTACTAATTTTTCATTCCTGCCAGCAGTAAGTGAGAGTTCTTATTTTAGTCCCACCTGCTAACACTGGGTACTATATTTTTGAATTTTCCCAATTTGGTAGGTGAAAATAATCATGCCTTTTAAAAAATATTTAAGAAAAAAATTCCCATTTGATTCACTTTATCTTTTTATACTTAAATATCTTAAATTATAGGCGTGCTAATGATTCATCTCTAAATGCTTCATTCTGTATTTCTAAAAAAAGTACATTTTCCTAACATAGCCAAATAACATTATCAAAAATTAACATTTATTTCTTAATAGAATCTAATACCTGGTCCCTCTTAAAATCCTTTCTCCCCTTGTTACTCAAGTAACGTTTACAGCAGGTCTGTCTAAGTTGAGATTCAGTCCAATACCACAAGTTTCATTTAGATGTTATACACTATTTTGATTTAATATGATTTTTGTGTGACTGGACGTTATTCATATTATTGACTATTGATTTTGGGGGGATAAATTTTCTGAGCAAATCACGTGATCTACTTAATTTTAAATGTCCAAAATTTGAAAAATATAGGTAACAACTAAAAGGAAAATAACCCCTCCCCTTAAAATTTTACCAGGTAGAGATCATCACTGTTAATATCTTGGTATGTATCTTATTAATTTTTCCATATGCATGTGTACATATTAACTGCTGCACATTTTATAAATAAGCTACTTTTTGTCACATATATATAGTGAGCAATACTCCATGGAATTAGATTTTCATTATTTTAAAGGCCACACAGTAATATTTAATTATATGGAGATACCATAATTTATTTGAACAACCTGCTATTTTTGGACAGATTTCTTTTTAAAAAAATATTTTTGTACTGGCCCCTTTATTGTACTCTTTTACTGGTTCTAACAGTTTTTTAATTACTTCTCTTGGATTTTCCACATTGACAATAACATAATCTAAAAATAATGATAATTTTATTTCCTCCATTCCAATATTTCTGTCTCTCATTTTCACCCCTTACTTACAATGGCTAGAACTTCTAAAACAGTGTTAAATTATAGTGGGCATCCTTGATATTGACTTTCATGGAAATGCTTTGAGGGTGGGATATTGGTTTAAGTCAGATACTTGATATATTCTTTATCAAGTTTTAAAAGTATCTTTTAAATGTATACTTTAATTAACATGTTTTTAGTCAAAGATGAATGCTGAATTTTATCAAGTGAATTTTTAACATCTATGGAGATGCTCTTCTGTGTTTTTTTTTTCCTTTTATCCATTGCTGTGTTATTGTCATAGATTTGCTAATAATGTCATGCTTAAAATCCCAGAAACATCCGAATTAATCACTATGTATTATCCCTTCAGCACAGAGCAAGATTGATTAGGGTTTCTTCAATCTGATCTTCTCCCTACTACCAAATAGTTGGAATTTATCTCTTTTACTTATATTTTAATAATATACATATACATACTCTTAGTTTTATAATACACATACTTAAACTTATATTTTTCTAACAGAATCTTCAGTTAATTGGTATCTATAGCTTCTTCTCAGTCAGGCAAGGATCTTTACATGCTTTCAGTCCGCTCTGCCCCTCTCCCTCCACTATCCACTAACTAACTCCCTTGTTATCATTGGCAATTTAAATTCCAGATTGTTATTAAAATTTTTGTCATCAATCCTTATTGGGACTTAGCAATAAATTTTCTACTTTCTTTGCAAAGTATTCCTTCTTGATTCCCAATTTTTTTTTTTTGAGTCAGTTTCTTTTTCAGAGGATAGAGTCTGTCCTTTAGTAATTCATACAGTGGATCTGTCTTCCACATCTTTTAGCATTTCTTTCATATATTTAATCTCTTTGGCCTCTTGGACTCTATTTTGGGAAAATTCCTCTTCTTGGTCTTCTATCTCACTTATTCTCACATCAGCAGTGCCACTCCGCAGTCCAACTCATCCAGTGAGTTTTCCATTTCAGTTATTAAGTTTTTAATTTTCATGATTCCTACTCAATTCTTTTTTAGAATCTTACCTCTCTGAGGATATCTATCTATTAAAATGCCTATTCTGCTCTTTTATCTCTGTCTCCTTGGGTGTTAATGTCTGTTGTATCTTGAGTTTGGTTCCTTTCTATCACAGTGTTTGCTTTGTAAAAGTGTCATGCTTCTTGTTTGTGCAACTCAAATTGTGCTTGAGGCTCCATGTAAAACTGCTTGTTGATCTGTTTTCACAGCCTGCTTGTTGGAAGGGTAGACCAAACTAGTCTGTATTAATTCTATATTGCTGCTGTAACAAATTACCACAAACTTAGTGGCTTAAAAAACACACTTTATCATCTTACAGTTCCATAGGCTAGTAGTCCAACATAGGTCTTGTTGGGTTTAAGGTGTTGGTAAGGCTGCATTGCTTCTGGAGCCTCTATGGGAGAATCCACTTACTTGCCTTTCTGAGCTTCTAGAGGCTGCTTGTGTACCTTGGCTCATGGCCCTCTTCCTCAAGAAAGGTCACGTCCTTCTCATATCACATCACTCTGACCTCTTCTGCCTCCCTTTTCCACTTTTAAGGATACTTTGATTACATTGGGCCCACCTGAGTAACTTTTAAGGTCAGCTGATTAGCAATCTTAATTCTACCTGCAACTTTTAATCCCTTTTTCCATGTAACAGCATATTTACAAGTTCTGAGATTAGGAAGTGGACATCTCTGGGAGGCTACTGTTCTGTCTATGGTAGTCCAATCTGCTTGTGGATTTCAGAGACTTCTTTTGGTTTCAGTTCCCCTAAAGACTTCCCTTTCTGCTTTGAAGTGTGTGTGTGTGTGTGTGTGTGTGTGTGTGTGTGTATTTCATCATTTTGGGGATTTAGGGCAAGAGGCGGTGGCTAGCGCATGTGCATATCACCCTGTTGACTCTCATCATTTTTTTTTTTTAACTTTTGTGTTTATTTATTTATTTATTTATTTATTTATTTATTTATTTATGGCTGTGTTGGGTCGTCGTTTCTGTGTGAGGGCTTTCTCTAGTTGTGGCAAGTGGGGACCACTCTTCATCGCGGTGCACGGGCCTCTCACTATCGCGGCCTCTCTTGTTGCGGAGCACAGGCTCCAGACGCGCAGGCTCAGTAGTTGTGGCTCACGGGCCCAGCTGCTCCATGGCATGTGGGATCCTCCCAGACCAGGGCTCAAACCCGTGTTGCCTGCATTGGCAGGCAGATTCTCAACCACTGCGCCACCAGGGAAGCCCTCTCATCATTTTTAATGTTTATAATTGAAAATGTGATTTTCTTGATCCAGAACATATTTAGAACATTTTAAAAAGTGATCTTAAAAGTTTATTTTGTAGTCAGAAATATGACTTCATGAATTTCTGCTTTGGGGTATTTGTTTTAAAATGTATTTGACCTAAGAAACAATTTTAGCAAATGTTCCATGAACCCTGGCACTTAGATATAAAATATTCTCTTTTTGTAGGGTCAAAGTTTATGTCTCTATTAAATCCTTTATTAATTATTTTATTCAAACCCTCCATATATGTTTATTTTTTGCTACTTGATCTAACTGTGACCCAGAGAAATATATTACTTTCATTATCAATGTCTCCTTATGTTTTCAGCATTGTTACTTTGTAAATTTTGATGCAATGTTATTCATTGCATAGGTGTTCTTATCTGTTGTGTTTTCATTGTGAGCTATTTGTTTTAACCAGTATTAAACAGTAGCGTCTCTTATTCTCATTGCCCAATTCTCTGATACTTTGACCTAATGGAGTATTTTACATACAAACTGCAATTTCTGATGAATACACTTGCTAAAGTTCTTATCTCTGCCCCATTTACAAGTATTGTTGTAGGTCTTACACCACTCAGAATGAAATGTACCCCCTCAAATCCCTCCTTACCTCTTGCCCAGTTCTTTTTATTTTCCAGCGTTATTGAGATATAATTGGCATACAACACTGTGTAAGTCTAAGGTCTACAGTGTGACAATTTGATACATATATATTGCAGAATGATTACCACAATAAGGTTAGTTATTCACATCCATCACACACACCTTTGTGTGTGTGTGTGGTAATAATATGTATGATCTACTCTCTTAGCAATTTTCAAGTATATTATACATTATTGTTAACTGTAGTCCTCAGGTTGCATATTGGATCCCTAGAACCCATTCGCCTTACATCTGGAAGCTTGTAGCCTTTGACTAACATCTCCCCATTTCCTCTGTTTCCTGGCCACTACCTTTCTACTCTCTGTTCTATGAGTTTGGCTTTTTTAGATCCCACATATAAGTGAGATTATACAGTATTTGTCTTTCTCTGTCTGACTTACTTTCACTTAGCATAATGCCCTCAAGTTCCATTCATGTTGTCACAAATGGCAGTATTTCCTTCTTTTTATGGGTGGATACTATTCCACTGTATGTCTGCACCACATTTTCTTTACCCATTCACCCGCTGATAGACACTTAGGTTGTTTCCATGTCTTGGCTATTGGGAATAATGCTGGAATGAACATGGGGGTGCACTATCTTTGAGATAGTTATTTCATTTCCTTCAGATACATACCCATAAGTGGGATTGCTAGATCACATGGTAGTTCTATTTTTGATTTTTTGAGGGATCTCCATACTGTTTTCCATAGTGGCTGCACCAATTTACATTCCCACCAACAGTGCACAAGGGTTCCCTTTTCTCCACATCCTTGCCAACATTTGTTATCTCTTGTCTTTTTGAGAATAGCCATTCTAACAGGTGTGAGGTGATATCTCATTGTGATTTTGATTTACATTTCCCTGATGATTAGTGATGTTGTGCATTTCTTCATGTACCTGTTGGCCATCTGTATATCTTCTTTGGAAAAACTGTCTATTTAGGTCTTCTGCCCATTTTTAAATAAAATTATTTAAGTTTTTGTTTTGTTTTCACTATTGAGTTGTATGAGTTCCTTACATATTTTGGATATTAACCCCTTACCAGATAAAATGGTTTATATTTTCTCCTATTCTGTTGGTTGATTTTTCATTTTGTTGATTGTTTCTGTTGCTGTGCAGAAGATTTTTAGTTTGATGTAGCTCCATTTATTTATTTTTGCATTTGTTGCTTATGTTTTTGGTGTCAGATCCAAAAAAAATCATTTCCAAGACCACAGTCAGGGAGCTTTTCTCCTACTTGTTTTTCTAGGAGTTTTATGGTTTCAGATCTTACAGTTAAGTCTTTAATCCATTTGGAGTAAATTTTTGTGAGTGGGGTAAGACAGGGGTTCAATTGCATTCTTTTGCATGTGCTTATCCACTTTTCCAAACACCATTTATTGGAGAGACAGCCCTTTCTGCATTGAGTCTTCTTGACTCTCTTGCCAAATATTAGTTGACCATATATGTGTGAGCTTAGTTCTCAGCTCTTGATTTTGTTCCATTCGTCTGTGTGTCTGTTTTTATGCTAAATTTATACTGTTTTGATTACTATAGCTTTGTAATATGGTTTGAAACCAGGAAGTGTGATGCCTCCAGCTTTGCTCTGTCTCAGGCTTATTTTGGCTAGTCAGGGTCTTTTGTGGCTCCATATGAATTTTAGGATTTTTTTTTCATTTCTGTGGAAAATGCCTTTGGAATTTGTTAGGGATTGCATTGAATCTATAGATGGCTTTGGGTGGTGTGGACATTTTAACAATATTAAGTCTTCTAATCCATGAACATGGCATATCTTTCCATTTATTTGTGTCTTCTTCAATTTCTTTCATCAATTCCTTATAGTTTTCAGTGTAGAGGTCTTTCACCTCCTTGGTTAAATTTATTCTTAAGTATTTTATTATTTTTCTTGCATTTGTAAATGGGATTGTTTTCTTTATTTCTTTTTCATATAGTTTTTTGTTAGCACATAGAAACACAGCTAATTTTGTATGTTGGTTTTGTATCCTGAAACTTACTGAATTTGTTTATTCTAACAGTTTTTTGGTGGAATCTTTAGGATTCTCTACATATAAAATCATATCATTTGCAAACAGAGATAATTTTACTTCTTCTTTTCCAATTTGGACACCTTTATTTCTTTTTCTTGCCTAATTGCTCTGGCTAGGACTTTCAGTACTGTGTTGAATAGGAGTGGTGATAGTGCTTCTTGCTCAGTTCTTACCTGATAATGTCCATCACTGACTAGGTGTAGAAATCTTGGAGAGCTGGGGGGTGGTGGTCTTCAGAGGGAAAACTCAGTATTCTGACCCATTAACATCAGTAGCATTGGGGTAAAAGAAATGCTACTTAATTGCCTGGTTGTTACTTATCCTTGGTGTTTGAATCAGAGACAAACAGGTAGAGGGACAAAATTCTTTCCTGCCTTTCAGAAGGGAATCTGTTTTCCTGAAACAAAGCTTGAGTATGCCAGGTTTTCCTTAATACAGCTCCAGATATTTCTTCATGAGTGTAAATGCTTTTGGATCCGGCCATTAATTTTCCATCCCTCTTTGGTTTTGGTGGCAAGGTGGGTTTTTGAGAGTTTCTGTGTTTTCTGGGTGTTTTGATGGGCAGTTGGGAAATGCTGTATTGGAGGAGCCGGGAGGGACTTTTAACTACTATATGCCATTTTGTAATGAAATTTCCCCAACCCAGAAGAGTTTTTACTCTTCCAAAGTATGACTAATTGAAACTATTCATCTCTTAACTATTTTGCTGTTTCCAGTATGCCCTCAAGTGATGAACAGTGGATCCTTTTGTTAATAAAACTGAACAACAACAAGTAGTCAAAATCTGTTCTCAATTATTCCTGCTACACAGGACCCTGTTGCCTGCTCTTGTCCCCTGGGGCCTCCTAGATGCTTTTTTGTGGAGATCAGATCCTAAGTAGGGTTGAGCAAGCCTCGAAGTTCTAGCCCTTTGTCTTGGTAAGCAGATATTGAGTCCGTGGGTGCATACACCTGCCTCCTCCCCTCAGTCAGGTAATCTTTTCTCATTCACTCAGCATCATTGTCATGAGAGGCAATGTCTTGTAATCCATTGTAGTACAGTGAGACTTTCTGGGCTCTGGGAAGACTTTTGTCTTACATGCAGCAGCTTTATCCTGACGTGCCTTCCGATTTCTTCAGTGCACTTTTTAATATTTCTCCATCTTCTCCAGTTTTATCAGTTTGTCAACTGTAGGAACTTGATGATTTCAGATTATCAAGTACCGAATCCTGCCTCTCTGAATTTGTTGCTTCTGGTCTAATGTGAATGGGAAAAACATATTTCCATGTTTATGGGAATTGTGTCCAAAAATGAGATCCTGCAACTAAAAAAAAATCCTGTGACTGGAAAGAGCAGAGTATATGTGTTATCTCAACGGACCCTTGCCAGTCTGTGAAGCACTTCTAACCTCTGCCTATAGGTGGTTCCAGGCAGATGTGGTGTGGACACTCCAATGTAGGTGCAGGAGGCTGCCCTGTGGCCATCACAGCTGCCACTGCTGCTCTCAGGATGCTGCTGAGGGAATTAGGTGGCTGTGGAGCCTGGTGTGTCCTGGCCAGCTTTTGTTCCCTGCTGGGGCTCATAGATGTTTTTCTGTGCAGATCAGAGCTGGAGTGGCATAGACTCACGAATGTGTGTCTGAATTTCTGGGACTGGCTTCTTGCTTGACCTTTTGCACAATTTTATTTTCACCCCTTTGTCTCAGTCACAAGCATGATGTCTGTGGGCTGGTGAATCTGCTTCCACCTCGCAGCTAGTCATCAATGCCTGGCTTGGCCTGTATTAATCATATGTTCTCATATGGCTCCATGAACGGTAATATCCTCTCTTACAGCCCAGCTACAGCTGGTTTTGTTGAGGTCCAATTCATGGAGGTAAAGAGTATAAGTAGTTCTTCCTTGTAACACAAACTTGGCCTCATTCCTATCTTCATCTACCCTCACAAGAGGATTTATCCCCTGTCATATGCCATAGAGATTTAGCCATCAAGCTACAGGGAGATGGGCCTTCCAACCAGGCCTCAGGGACTTGTCAACCACCTTCCTCCCCATCCTTTTCATCTCATGTTGTTTTAGCCAAATTGAGTTGAGGATCTGAAGGTCTAGCCTACTGCTGGCGTGGTTCTGCAATGCCCACCAGGAGGACCTCTCAGGCTCATCTCAACATTCAGACGCACAAGCCCTAATAGGCCACACTTGGTCCCAGTTTACTCAGGAAGATACAGGAGAGGAAATAGAGCTCAGGTTTCCTTCTTGGTATTTATAGTTCATACGCAGTCCTTTCGGCCTGGATGCTATTTACCGTTCAATGGTCATTTTTTTTTAAATAAATTTATTTATTTGTTTTTGTTTTTGGCTGTGTTGGGTCTTTGTTGCTGTGCACGGGCTTTCTCTAGTTGTGGTGAGCTGGGCTACTCTTTGTTGTGGTGCGTGGGCTTCTCATTGCGGTGGCTTCTCTTATTGTGGAGCACGGGCTCTAGGCGCGTGGGCTTTGGTAGTTGTGGCTCGCGGGCCCTAGAGCACAGGCTCAGTAGTTGTGGCGCACGGGCTTAGTTGCTCCACGGCATGTGGGATCTTCCCAGACAAGGGATCGAACCCATGTTCCCTGCATATGCAGGCGGATTCTTAACCACTGCGCCACCAGGGAAGCCCCTCAATGGTCATTTTTATCATAAGTGATTCTTCCTGATAACACAGCTGACATTCTCCCTGTATCAGGTTTCCAGAAAAGAGTTAGATCAGATTAGTCCATGGAGAAGGAGAGAAATGAGTTTGTTAACCCTTCACCCATGAGGGGTCACTGGTTGCAGCAGATGGCTGAGCGTAGTACCAAACTGAATACTGGTGTAGACTCTTGAGAATATCTTGTAGTTTTTGGCAGTAGCTCCTTGCGTACCCTTTTGTACAATTTTAGATGATCAAACTGACTGACTGGTAAACATTTTGAGGGGATAAGAGGATTGCCCTTTGAAAGAGCAATAAAGTATGCTGAGTCCAATGAAAAGAGACCATAGTCATGTAGTTAGCTTTTAAGACAGTTGATTTAAAGTCTTTGTCTAGCAAGTCAATGCCTGTGCTTCCTCGGGGACCATTTCTATTGACTTTTCTTCTCCTTTTTTTTTTTTTTTTTTTTTAAATAGACTTTATTTTTTAGAGCAGTTTTCGGTTTACAGAAAATTTGAGTAAATGGGCCGGAGAGTTCCCATATACTCCCTTTCCACTGCACACAATTTTCCTTATTATAACATTTTGCATTAGTGTGGTATATGTGTTATAATTGATGAACCAATATTGCTATATTATTAACTAAAGTCTATACTTTACATTAGGATTCAGTCTTTGTGTTGCATAGTTCTATAAGTTTGACAAATGCATAAGGTCATATATCCACCATTACAATATCACATGGAATAGTTTCAGTGCCCTAAAAGTCCTCTATACTCTGCCTATTCATCCCCTACTCCCCCAGCCTCTGTCAACCACTGATCTTTAATGTCTCTTTAGTTTTGCCTTTTCCAGAATGTCAGAGAGTTGGAATCATACAGTTGGTAGCCTTTTCTGATTGGCTTCCTCACTTAGCAATCTGCATTTTGGTTCCTCCATGGCTTGACAGCTCATTTCTTTTTATTGCTGAATAATAATCCATTGGATGGATGTACCACAGCTTGTTTATCTTTTTACCTATTGAAAGACATCTTGTTGCTTTCAGTTTGGGGCTGCTATGAATAAAGCTTCTATCAACATCCACATGCAGGTTTTTGTGTAGACATAGATTTTCAGTTCATTTGGGTAAATATCTAGGAGTGTGATTGCTGGCTTATATGGTAAGACTGTTTAGCTATGTAAGAAACTGTCAGACTGTCTTCCAAAATATCTGTACCATTTTGAATTTCAATAATGAATGAAAGTCCCAGTTGCTCCATATCCTCACCAACATTTGATGTTGTTTCAGGATTGATTGGCCACTCTAACAGGTATGTAGTAGTTCCTCGTTGTTTTAATTTGCAATTCCCTAATGACACATGGTATTGAGTATCTTCTCATGTCGTTATTTGCCATTTGTATATCTTCTTTGGCGAAATATCTGTTCAGATCTTTTGCCCATTTTTAAATTGTGTTGTTTATTTTCCTGTTGAGCTTGAGTTCTTCATTTATTTTGGATACAAGTTCTTTAACAGATATGTGCTTTGCAAATATTTTCTCCCAGTCTGTGGCTTGTCTCTTCATTTTCTTAATTGCAAAGCAGAAAATTTTAATTTTAATGAAGTCCAACTTAACATTTTTTTCTTTCATGGATTGTACTTTTGATGTTGTGTCTAAAAGTCATTGCCAAATTCAAGGTCACCTAGATTTTCTCCTATACTAACCTCTAGAAGTTTTATAGTTTTGTATTTTACATTTAGGTCTATGGTCCAATTTGAGCTAGACCTTCTTTTTTTTTTTTTTTTTTTTGCATGTGGAATGTCTAGTTCTTCCAGCACTATTTGTTAAAAAGACTATCTTTTCTTCACTGAATTGTCTTTGCTCCTTTGTAAAGGATCAGTTGACTGTATTTGGATGGGTTTATTTTTGAGCTCACTATGCTGGACAGTTGATCTATCTGTCCATTCTTTCACCAATACCACACTGTCTTGATTGCTGTAGCTTTATGTAAGACTTGAAGTTGGGTAGCGTCAATTCTCTAACTTTGTTCTTTTAATTTTTTTTCCTATGAATGAACAATACTTTTTTATTTCTCTGCATGCCTCATAGTTCTTTTGCTTCAGTCGGACATTTTGAATATGATAACGTGGTAACTCTGGAAATATTAGGATGTGGTAACTCAGATTCTTCTCTTTCCCAGCGTTTGTTGTTGCTGCTTGCTGTGGGGTGTGGTTGTTTATTTGTTTAGTGATGTTTCTAAACTATTTTTGTAAAGACTGTATTCCTTCTTGTGTGTGGCCATTGAATTCTCTGTTCCATTGGCTTAGTGGTCAGCTAGTGATTTGACAGAGATTTTCTTAAACATCTGGAGAAAAAAAACAAAACAAAACAAAACAAAAAACACCTGATCTTTGCAGATTGGCTCTGTGTTGAAGCATTTCTTCAGTGCTTATCCAGGCTGTTTACAACTCTGCCTTAGCTTTTACTTTCTGCTTGCACGGAGCCTAAAAGCCAACCAGAGGTGAATGTTTAGGATTTTCTCAGGTCTTCTCTAAGCATGCATCCAGCCCTGGGCATGTGTATGGCCTCTAGATTACCTGGGATACATGGAGCTTTCCAGAGCCTTTTTTCTCCCATGTATCTCCTTTCCCAGCTTCCTTCTTCTCTGGCTTTTTGGTGTGTCTGCTGCCTGCCCCATCTCTTATCCCTTGCTCCAGGTGGCTGTGGCTAGTGTTCGTGCCTTTAAAGGTTTTCGAAACACTGTCCAGGAGGCTGCTGCAGCCCTGGGAAAGTTCTGAGTTGGATGGGATGAAACAAAGGCACGCTCCTGAGTGGATCCCTCAGAGAGCCACCAGACAGGTTAGAACACACAACCACAATTCTTTGATAACAAGGTCTGTATTGCCTTTCCTGGCACAAGCAACTTGTATAACTGGAAAAAATAACACATTAAATTATGGGGACAGAAATGATTCTGATAATGAATGAAGAACTCACTGAGATTTTGTGTTTAGTAAGCTGAGGTTTGAGAGCAATCATCCGATCTTTATACATCTTAACGTATATTATACTTCTAGAATTTGGATTCATATCAAGATGTTCTGAAGAATAGCAACAACCCTCTAGGGGATAGCCACTTCAACATCATGACCAAAGACAAAGAATCTGCTGTCAGAAACCTTCATTTTGTTTACATCCTGACATTAGTATTTGGAACCATAATCCAGTTCTCTGATGAAAGTGAATTTGTGGTGGACATGTCAAAAATAGGCCTTATTCATGTTCCCAAAGACCTGTCACCAAAAACCGAAGTCTTAGATATGTCTCAAAACTACGTATCTGAGCTTCACCTCTCTGACATCGGCTTTCTCTCAGGGCTGAAAGTTTTGAGACTTTCCCATAATAGAATCCAGTGCCTTGATATTAGTATTTTCAAGTTCAACCAGGATTTGGAATATTTGGATTTATCTCACAATCGGTTGCAGAAGATATCCTGTCATCCGATCACTACAAGTCTCAAGCATTTAGACCTCTCATTCAATGACTTTGATACCCTGCCCATCTGTAAGGAATTTGGCAGCTTGACTCAACTGAATTTCTTAGGATTAAGTGCTACAAAGTTACAGCAATTAGATCTACTACCAATTGCTCACTTGCACCTAAGTTGCGTCCTTCTGGATTTGGAAGGTTATTTTGTGAAAGAAAATGAGAAAGAAAGTCTTCAAATTCTGAATACAAAGGAACTTCACCTTGTTTTTCACCCAAATAGCTTCTTCTCTGTCCAAGTTAACATATCAGTGAATAGTTTAGGGTGGTTACAACTGACTAATATTAAATTGAATGATGACAACTGTCAAGTTTTAACTAAATTTTTATCAGAACTCACTAGAGGGCCAACCTTACTGAATTTTACCCTAAACCATATGGAAACAACTTGGAAATGTTTGGTTGGAGTTTTTCAATTCCTTTGGCCCAAACCTGTAGAATATCTCAATATTTACAATTTAACAATAGTTGAAAGCATCAATGAAGAAGTTTTTACTTATCATGAAACAACATTGAAAGCACTGAATATAGAACATGTTATAAACAGAGTTTTTATTTTTTCACAGACAGCATTATACACAGTGTTTTCTGAGATGACTATTACGATGTTAACCATATCAGACACACCTTTTGTACACATGCTTTGTCCTCAGAAACCAAGCACATTTACGTTTTTGAACTTCACCCAGAATATTTTCACAGATAGTGTTTTTCAAAATTGCCACACTTTAACTAGATTGGAGACACTTATTCTACAAAAGAATGAATTAAAAGACCTTTTCAAAGTAGGTCTCATGACTAAGGATATGCTGTCTTTGGAAATACTGGATGTTAGCTGGAATTCTTTGGAATATGATAGACATGATGGAAATTGCACTTGGGTTGGGAGTATAGTGGTGTTAAATTTATCTTCAAATATACTTACTGACTCTGTTTTCAGATGTTTACCTCCCAGGGTCAAGGTTCTTGATCTCCACAATAACAGAATAAGGAGCATCCCTAAAGATGTCACCAGTCTAGAAACTTTGCAAGAACTCAATGTTGCTTCCAATTCTTTAGCCCACCTTCCTGGATGTGGTACCTTTAGCAGCCTTTCCATACTGATCATTGACTATAATTCAATCTCCAATCCGTCAGCTGATTTCTTCCAGAGCTGTCAGGAGATTAGGTCCCTAAAAGCAGGGAACAATCCATTCCAATGTACATGTGAGTTAAGAGACTTTATCCAAAGCGTAGGCCAAGTATCAAGTGAAGTGGTAGAGGGTTGGCCTGATTCTTATAAGTGTGATTATCCAGAAAGCTATAAGGGAACCCCACTAAAGGACTTCCGTGTATCTCAATTATCCTGCAACACAGCTCTGCTGATTGTCACCATTGGGGTCCCTGGGCTGGTGTTGGCTGTTACTGTGACTGTCCTCTGTATCTACTTGGATCTGCCCTGGTATCTCAGGATGGTGTGTCAGTGGACCCAGACCCGGCACAGGGCTAGGAATGTACCCTTAGAAGAACTCCAAAGAGCTCTCCAGTTCCATGCTTTTATTTCATACAGTGAACATGATTCTGCCTGGGTGAAGAATGAACTTGTACCTTGTCTAGAAAAAGAAGATATAAGAATTTGTCTCCATGAGAGAAACTTTGTTCCTGGCAAGAGCATCGTGGAAAATATTATAAACTGCATTGAGAAAAGTTACAAGTCCATCTTTGTTTTGTCTCCCAACTTTGTCCAGAGTGAGTGGTGCCATTATGAACTCTACTTTGCCCACCACAATCTCTTCCATGAAGGATCTAATAACTTAATCCTGATCTTGCTGGAACCCATTCCACAGAACAGCATTCCTGGCAAGTATCACAAGCTGAGGGCTCTCATGGCACAGAGAACTTATTTGGAATGGCCCAAGGAGAAGAGCAAACATGGACTTTTTTGGGCTAATATTAGAGCTGCTTTTAATCTTAAATTAACACTAGTCACTGAAAATGATGATGTGAAAGCTTGAAAAAATAAAAAGATCAGAAGTCCAACTTAAGAAACCATCATTAACTTGGATTCTGATGGACACTGTGCTTTCAATTTATTGTGGATGCTGCCTTCATTATCTCCATGCATTCAGGAAACACTTAATGACAACTGTGTTTCAGCTGAACTGGGAACCAGACTGGGGGCTGTGGTGGTGCTCAAACTTGCTGATGACAGGTAGCTCAGTCTCTTCTGGTTGAACCATTCTGTTTCAAATTGAAACAAGCTCTTTTGAGTAAATGCTCAGTCGTTCAAGGACCTTTCCCCTCTCTTCTCCTTTCCCCAGAGGATTTTGTGTGAGCACGAGTTTATGAGACTTCATGGCAGCAAGGAAAGAGTCAACCTCAGAACTGTATGCAGTGGTGCTTGGAGTGTCCTGTGGATCCTCATCGGCCTCTGGTCGGCTCTGTTATCCTGCTCTACTTTGGGGCTGGGGGAAAAATTAGACCAGCTATGGAAAATAAAGATACTATTTTTTTTCTTCACATCTGAGTAATAGTTTATAAAATGTTTGACTTTGCTACACAAATATGCAATTAATCAGTAGTGACTCATGGCATTGGTAGTCTATGTATATAAAGGGAAATAGAGTCTTAGTCATAGGCTGTTGAGGCCAGAGACATGATTTACTGGCTTGCCAAGGAAACTGAGAGCCAAATTTATTTGTAACCTATTGAATAGGAGTTATCTGGTTGTGTTAGAATTTTGGCGAATGCCTCAAAGCTGACAAAAGGCAGTAAATATCACCACATTTTAAACAGATATTAGACACAGCCAGGCTGGAATTACTAAAAAATAGCAGAAAGAGGTCAGTAACTATCAGTAACTATCAACTCATATTACTTATTTTCAGAAGACTGGCTTCAAAAGAGTGATTAGAGAGTCATTAAGTAGAGGTTCTAGACTTATGGGGAAATTGCTTTGGATTTCTCCCAAAGGCAACCGAGATGGGCTCTAAGCTTAGGAGAAGAGTAACCTCACATCCTACTCCCAGCCTGAAAGCTTGCAGAGTAACAGGAATGCACAGGTCCAGTGTGGCAGACAGAGTATGGAGTGAGAGCTCTTGGAAGAGCTGGATGAGTGTCACCTATTGGCAAACAATGCTTTGCAAATATAGGTGCTTGATAAATATTTGTTGAATGAATGGATGAGTGCTCCTCACCTGGAGAATTCAGGAGGTAAGAGGGTGGCTTGGGCAGCCCAAAATGGCAGGATGAGGAAAGAAAGGAAGCAGTGATTGCAACCTACTCTTCCATTATTTGGCATGGCAGAAGTGTTGTGGATTTCCTGTGGGCCATAATGACCATGGGAAGGGTAGCTGGGCTTGAGTTGTCATGATACGACTTTAGCTAATAGGGCAGCCTGTTGTGCAAAGGGACAATACTGCTAAGAGGCAAGGCGTTAGGGAGAAGAGGCGTATGACTTGGGGGGTCAGGGGGGTGCTGCAAGAGGTCAGCCAGAGAATGTGCCACTTGCATCAAAGAGCTGTGCAATGTGGGATCCCCCCAAGGCCTCTGAATGACCCACAGATGCATCCTGTGAAAGAGCCAACATTTGGACTCTGCCATAATCAGAGGCAGAGGCATGATGGCCTGCCTGCCTTATCCAATAGTTAATTGCAGGGAGACTTGCTCCTTTTTCTCTAATACTCTCTTCACTTGCAGTGGCCTGGGAACATCCAGAATATAGAGAAGGCAGAGAAGATGGAGGAGGAGTGATGATATTGACCGCACTCCTTCCTCGCTTCACTGCAAGAAAGGCCTGAGCCAGGGCCAAGCAGAATTTTGAATTAGGTGTGAGACTGATGTTAAACTGGACTGGCCTGGACATTTCAATGCCTGAAATAGGGGTGCAGTTACTAAAATGAGACTTGTCACTAAAATCTATGGGATTCAGGATTCAGGATAGATCCTGAATAGATCCTTATAGAGGGAGAGATTCAACAAAACTTGCTTGTAAAGTTATGGTTAGAGAGAAAAATAAAGCCCTTTCCTTCTGGACTTAGCTCATTCAATAAACTGGTTTCACAATTAATAGTTATAAAGAAATTAGCCTTAATGAAATTGTATTAGAGTCATCTTCTGTCTGCATTAGCCCTTCCTTCTCTTCAGGAGAGCACTTACTTTCTTCCACAGGCCCTCTCTCAAATGGTAAATTTTCTCTAGCCTCTGTTGGACTTGTTTCCTAAACTAAAAAATCCCCAAATCAACAAACAAAACCAAAACAGCAAACAACAACTGGGACTTCCCTGGTGGGGCAGTGGTTAAGAATCCGCCTGCAAATGCAGGGAACACAGGTTTGATTGCTGGTCTGGGAAAATCTCACATTCTGCGGAGCAACTAAGCCCGTGCACCACAACTACTGAGCCTGCGCTCTAGAGCCTGCGAGCCACAACTACTGAAGCCTGCACATCTAGAGCCCGTGCTCCGCAACAAGAGAAGCCACCGCAATGAGAAGCCCGCGCACCACAAGGAAGAGTAGACCCCGCTCGCCACAACTAGAGAAAGCCCGTGCGCAGCAACAAAGACCCAACACAGCCAAAAATAAAATAAATAAAAAATAAATAAATTCATAAAAAAAGCAAACAACAACAAACTATGTCACACATTCTAAATGATCAAATATTTTAAAATGGTTCCAATATGTTTCCCACAAAATACTGTTGACAGTGAAAATATAGAATTTTGGCACTTTCAAATAGAATTAAACAAAACCTGTATTTTTGTCACATATGAAACCATACACGTTTCAGACATATGAAAGCTCTATCATAAGAGATCAGTTTGTTTTTTAGATAAAGATGTTCTATCTCCAGGAATCCTCTGTTTCCTCTTTTGAATTCTTCCAGTTGCAAGTAGCAGATACCAACTTGGGAAAGGGCGTATTTATTTCAAGGATACAGAAGTGTCTCATGGACCCACACAGATTCTGTCATATTCTTCCCTCTCTTTTTTTCTCCTGCCACCCCCAGCTGAGTCTGCAGGCCATCAGGGACAGAGTGTGCATGTTCCACTCTGTAACCTGGAGTATAGCATCTGCTGTCCCGACTAAGCCACCCATATCTCTCACCTGTACGACTGCAGTAAACTCACCGGCCTCCCTGCTTTTACTCTTGCCTCATACATTCTCCAAACAGCAATCAGAGTACTTATTTTTAAAGTATAAATTATTTTAAGCCACTCGCCTGCTTTAAACGTTCTAATGACCTCCCCTTGCAGCTAGAACAAAAGTCAAGCTCCTTGTCATGACCTGCTGTCATGGTGGTGGGTGAGGACGGGGATTGAGGAGTGGGGAACAGGGTTACCTGCCTCGTGACCATTATCGAGAAGAGTGGTGCAGGGGTCTGCTAAGGCTGCCCTGACAGAATACCACAGGCTGGGTGGCTTAAACCACAGAAATGTATTTCTCACAGTTCTGAAGTTCTGAAGTCCAAAAAAGGGAGAGATTGGCAGAGAAGATGGGATGGAGGGGTGTGAGAGCATGGCTAAGAGACAGTGACTGGATGACTGGGCTATAAATGGAGGAGAGAGTGAGTCTTAATGAGAACACAGAACACAACACTGGAAAAGGAGGAGGTCACTTTCTGTCTAGATTTCTGGAGATTGGTTTGATCAGAAGAGAATGAGAATAAATTACAGGCAGATAAAGAGACTTAAAGGGATTTCTAAAGCCACAGGGACTTTCTGTTTTTTGTTTGTTTGTTTGTTTGGACGCATGGCATGTGGGATCTTAGTTCCCAGACCAGGGATCGAACCCACGCCTCCTGCATTGGAAGCACGGAGTAAGGAATCTCAACAGAGTCAAGTCTAAATACGAAGTAATTTTTGTGAGCAGATTTCAGACATCTTCAGCCCTTTTGAGGTATTAACAGTGCACTCTAGCTTAACATTTGCAATCTCCAATTCCATCTAAAGGTCTTCTTTCCCCATATCATAGGGTGTAGCCTTACATCATAAACACTGGTATCTCAATGCTGCTGACTCTCTCACTGCCGCCCCTTTATGTATATGTACCTGGGAAATGTGAGGATGGGGTGATGGTGGGGATTGCACTGTCTGGTTCAACTGCTTTAGGAAGTGCTTGGCCTGAATTGTTGGGAGCTCTCCTTAGAATATGGGGTAAGTAACACTTCCTAGTCCTTGGTTTTGGACCCAAGTCATAGTAAAAGTTCCAGTCAACACCCTATACCATAATCAGTAGAACCAACAGACGAGAAGGGAAACCAAAATTGTCAGTAGGCTATTGAATTATATGGCAGATGAACAACCTAAAAATCTATTCTAAATTTGGATTAAATAATCATTTTAAAAAGACATATCAAAAAAAATAAAAATGAAAAAGACATATTCATAGCAATAGGCAGAGAAAAATGGTATGGATTTATGTCAGTTGGTTCAGAGAGTTCACTTCATGGAATGTATCCTAAGGAAATAATTGCTCATACACACCCTAAGAAAATGGATGAACATGCTGCTTATTGCAGAGTTGTTTATGTTAATAATGTGAAGTTTGGAGACAACTTAAAAAGATTGCTTGAATACACTGTTAATTAAAATATTTTAAAAATACATTGTAAATAAAATGGAATATTATTCAGCCAATAATAACAAAGCTGTAGGTGGATATTTACTGATATAAACAGACATTTACGATGTATTATGGATTAAGAAAAGCAGATTACAAAACAGAATACTTGGTCCAGTGCCATCTGAGGGGGTGGGTGTGTGTGTGTGTGTGTGTGTGTGTGTGTGTGTATGTAAACTGTACAAACTTACTGAATAGCAATTTGGCAACAGGCATCAAGAGCCTAAAGCATGTTTATATATATATTAAAAAGTCTTCATGGTTGCTCCAAAAATGATGTTGGTGTATCTCTATATGGTAAGTTATTATTGATTTGAAATTTTGTTTTTATTTATTCATATTTCCTGTTTTCTTCAGTAAACATTTATTACTTGGATAATAAAAAAATCAAATTAACTAAAAAATTATGTTTGAGGAGAACATATACACATATATTTATCTGACCTTGTTATGAAGAAGAACACTCTAAACCTAAAAGGAACATATAGCAGTAGTCTGCTGGAGCTGGTTTGTACACACTTGTGAGAACCAGTGGTTAAATATTCAGAAATTTTGCAGGCAGGTCAGTTGGTAGCTAGAAATCAGCTATACTGGAAATACTTACACCATAGATATTGGCAAGTGCTAAAAAATCAGGCTTTTTATTTTTGTTTTGTAACCTGGTTCACCAGCACACAACTAACTGACAGTAGCAGCAAAGAGAAAGTCAACTTACCTGTTTATATAAAAAGTTATGTATTTATTGGTTCAAAAGATCATGAGATAAAAAGATAAACAATGAGCGAAGATGTTTGCAAAAAGTTTGATGGAGGGTTAGTGTCAGTAACATAAAAGAGAATATATAATTAAATAGTAAAATCATAACCCTGATATAGGCAATGATGTGAACAAGTAATTCACAAAAGTGATAGAAATTATCAATAAACATGAAAAACCATCCAAGACATTTATTTACTCCTTCCAGGAATTTATCCTAAGCCAACAGTAAAAAACTTGGACCAAGATTGTGTACAAAGTTGCTGGTTAACATTTCGTGAAGCTAAAAGACCCTCAGGTCAGTAGCTAGAGACAGGCTGGCCTTAGCCTAAGATTTACTCAGGTGGCAACTCAAAAAAAAATTGCTGGAAAATTTTAAGTCGTTAAGGGAGAATTAATTAAATGCTAAATGTCCTAGTGATGTCATTTTTCATTCCCAGCCAGCTTCATTGGGCACAGTTTGAACTCTAGGGTCAGGTGGGAGAGAGGAATTGTGCTTTCTGTCAGGAAAATAGGGAGGGAAGGAAGGAATGGAACACAGTTGTGAGTACAGCTGACCCTTGAAAAAGATGAGTTTGAACTGCACTGGTCCACTTACACACAGATATTTTTTCAATAAATATGTACTACAGTACTACACTATTTGCAGTTGGTTGAATCCAAGGATGCGGAACCGCAGCTACAAAGGGCCAACTGTAAAGTTATAATCATATTAGGCACCCTTAACACCTGCTTTGTTCAAGGGTCAACTGTACTAACTCCGCTGGGAGAGGCATCTCCCAAACTAAGACACTGTGGTCAGAGCATTTGTTTTCTTCCTTGTTGATTAAGAAACAATACTCTGCCTCTTCCGGAAAAATAACACTCACAAACTAGAAACAGATGGGAACTTCCACAACCTGATAAAAAGCATAGATGGAAAACTCACAGCTAACATCATACTTAATGGTTCTCAAAGCTCTTCCCTAACATTTGGAGCCAGATGAGGGTGTCTGCTCACACCACTTCCATTCCACATTGTACTGGGAGTGCCAGCCAGGGCAGTTAGGCAAGAACATATTATAAAAGGTATCCATCTTGGAAAGGAAGAAGATGACATTTTGCAGATGACATGATTTTAATTGCAGAAAATACTTAGGAATCCACTAAAAAACCATTAGAACTAATAAACAAGTTCAGCAAATTTGCAAAGAAGATATACAAATGGCTAATCTACACATGAAAAGATGCTCAACATCATTAGGTATCAAGGAAATGCAAGTTAAAACCATAATGAGGTACTGCTTCATTCCCAGTAAGAAGGTTATAAGAAAAGTCAGATGATAAGTGTTAGCAAGGATGTGGAGAAACTGGAGCCCTTATACACTGTTGGTGGAAAGGTAAAATGGTGCAGCTAGCCTGGAACTCCTCAAAAGACTAAACACAGTTACCATACGACGCAGCAAGTCCATGCCTAAGTATCTAAGTATATACCCAAGAGAGAGTATGTCTACCAAAAACTTGTACATGAATGTTTATATATTCATAAGAGCCATAAGTGTAAACAACCCAAATATCCATCAGCTGATGAATGGATAAATAAAATGTGGTATATCCATACAAAGGAAAGTTATTTAGCAACAAAAAAATGAAATCCTGATACATGGTTCAACATGGATGGATCTTGAAAACACTAGTCTAAGTGAAAAAAAAAAAAAACCACACAAAGAACCACTTATAATATGATTCCATTTATATGAAGTATCCAGAATAGGCAAATCTATAGAGATTAGTACAATCTATAGTGGTTGTCTAGGTCTGAGGCAAATGGAGCATTGGAGGGTGACAGCTAAGGGGTGTGGTTCTTTTCAGGGTGATGAAAATGTTCTAAATTGCTTGTAATGGTTGCACAGTTCTGTGAATTTATCTGAAGTCACTGAATTGTACACTTTAAATGGGTGAAATTTTTTATGGTATATGAATTATATCTCAATAAAACTTTTGTTTAAAAAAAACAAACAACAAGTACAGGTCACATCTAATTGGCAGAATATTTACATTGCCCTGGATCCAAAAAGAAACACCTGGGTATGGAATCAAGAGTGGGCAGAAACTGCTATTGAGAGAAGTAAAGAGGTGCCTAGAGTCTAAGACATGGAACCTCTGTTTTAAGTTAGCTCTTTGAGCTGCTGTTGACTGGACTTAGGCTTGTACTTATTTGCATGGCTGTGATAACTCCATCTAGACTCGGGCCATCCAATATGGTAGAGCCACTAGCCACGTGTGCCCATTGAACACCTGAAATGTGGGGAGCCCAGATGAGATGGGCTGTGAATGTAGAACACACACTGGATTTTGAAGACTTAGAATGAAGAATATTATATATGATATCTTATTAATAATGTTTTATATTGATGGCACGTTAAAATGATATTTTGGATATATTGGGTTAAATAAAATAGTTTAAAAAGTTAACAGAAAGCATGTTCTTTGAGAATTAAAGTTTTTCCTTAGGAGAGGTGGATATATCAATGCCTGGGTGTACATGATTACAAGTATGTTTGTCCCCTGGTTACCTATTACACGGGTCCCCAACTCCCGGGCTGTGGACTGCTACCGGTCCGCAGCCTCTTAGGGACCGAGCCGCATAGCAGGAGGTGCGTGGCGGGCAAGCGAGTGAAGCTTCGTCTGCCGCCCCCCACCACTCCCCATCGCTCCCCACTGCTCCCCACCGCTGGCATTACCGCCTGAACCGTCCCCCACCCACCCACTTCTGTGGAAAAATTGTCTTCCACGAAACCAGTCCCTGGTGCCAAAAACGGTTGGAGACTGCTGACCTATTGGATAATAGGGAGAAAAAAAAAGAGGCGGGTGGGCAACTCAGAGTGGGGATGAGCTTGAAGGGAAACACAGGACTTTTTGAGTGCTAAAGTGCTTTCTTTCTGCCCTGCTGACTTCCCTGTCCTGGGCATTAGTTTCTAGATTTGGTTCACAAAGTCAAATGCCTTTTGGGAGCCAGGAACTGAATTGTTAATCAAAGAGCACCCTTATCTCCAGTTATGGACCTGGGGGAAGTAATGATAAGTGAGAGTGGAGGGGGGAGGACGTTCATTCTTTCAGTCACAGAAATATATTTATAGACATGCCTCCCCCTTAAACAAATTGTGAGGGGATAGGAGGAAACAGAGAGAGACAGAATAGTACAAGTCAAAAAGCATCTCAGGGTTCTTAGGGAAGTTGACTTTGCTTGCTGTGGGAGAAAAGCTGATTCCAGCAAGAACTGCATCCAGCTTGTACAGGACATCATGCAGCACCAGGCTGAGCACAAGTTCAGAGGAAGACAGCTAGCTAGCATTTCTTAGCTTTATTTGCCCATTTGTTATTTTGTTACTGTTGTTCTTTTAAAAGACCAGAGTGGAATTATCAGGTTGGATTCCTTGAGCATGCCGACAACAGCAACGAACCCACAGGAAATGTCTTAGACCTTATCGGAGAAAAGAGATTGTTAGCTAGCGTGTTTTTCACATGGAGATTTCAAAAATCGCTTTTTGAAGAAAGTTTGAAATATCCATGGAAAAAAATGTGAGCACCAGATTTTCTCTGAAAACCAGTTTGTCAGAAAAGACATGATTAGCATCCATTTGGTAAAAGCCCATGAGTGATCTTCTCTATGAATGAGTTTTAGCAAAACTTTTATCTTGACCCCTCCCTCTTCCCACTTTCAGCCACCTTTAATAGTGGCCTGATCAAAAGCCAATTAGATGGACTTCCCTGGTGGCACAGTGGTTAAGAATCCGTCTGCCAATGCAGGGGACACAGGTTCGAGCCCTGGTCCGGGAAGATCCCACATGCCATGGAGCAACTAAGCCCGTGCGCCACAACTACTGAGCCTGTGCTCTAGAGCCCGTAAGCCACAACTACGGAGCCCACGTGCCACAACTACTGAAGCCCGCGCGCCTAGAGCCCATGCTCCTCAATGAAAGAAGCAACCGCAATGAGAAGCTCGCGCACCGCAACGAAGAACAGCCCCCGCTCACCACAACCAGAGAAAACCTGCGTGCGGCCACAAAGACCCAGCACAGCCAAAAATAAATAAACAAATAAATAAATAAATAAGTTTATATGTATATAAAAAAGGCAATAAGATAAGCAAAACACCTGGAATACTTCAGACCAGGACCCCTACCTCCACCAGCACAGCATTTCGAATTCAGCCAATAAATCATCTGTGGATTATTAGCACCACCTCCTTCACTTCCTTAGTGTAGACAATAGTGAACTAACTGTAGTGAAGGAGAGCCACGGAGAGGCAATTCTATCTTAATGCAGGTCTAGCAATTAACCCGCAGACCGTTCTCTACATTGAACAGGAGAAAATAGGTTTACACTGACTGTGTAATGTAATTTCAGTGGGCTTCAGTAGGTGGCGTGAAAGAGCTTCCCCACCCCAACCCCAAACATTAAACGTGGTTACCAGTGAAATAAATGTTTGAGGAAGTACTTGATTTTCCTACAGACTACCAACAGGACAGAGGAACAGGGCGTCTTGGTAAGCGACATCTTTTTAAATTCTATAAAATAAAATTATGGTATAATGAGTCGTTAGACACAGAAATCTCGAACATCTCTATGATTAAGTCCTGGGTGTTTTTGTAAGTGGTTTATTTCTGATATGTACTTATTTATCAGCTCCTTGTCCTAAGTCAGAGAAAGGGTTTTTGTGTGTGTGTGTGTGTGTGTGTGTGTTATTTTTTCCTGAATGAACCTCATCTCAGGCGTGATTTGCTTTTAGGAGATATGTTTCAGTTGGGAGATGAACATTGGGGTCACAAACGTCTCCTCATGGGTTTCTTCTAGAGCTGCGAGGTGTTGATTTCAGGTGACCCTGCTCTTCATCCTGTCCTCTCCGTTTATCTCTTCGCAGTGATGTTGCTGAGGACAATGGGTTACAGGTAAATTACTCCCGGAGGCCGTGCTGCCGAATGACTCCTCTGTTTTTTATGGGCAGGTTCATTGGAGTTTTTTCTCTGGGCTGTTTCCACAAGCTATTTATTTTATTTTTTTTTTCTGTTTTCTCAGACCACTGAAACTATCGTGGGGTGCTACTAGTCAGGGGGAATTGCAGGTTTTGAAAATGTTTCCCAGGCTACCCCCAATTGGATCCAAAGAGTTGTGACTGCATCTTTACAACAGAAAGCGAAAGTTCACAAAACCACATAGGAAACAAAGCAGAAAATCTCTTGACCTGGTTCTGATCCTTTCAGCCTGTGGTTAATAGCTAGTTGCCCTGGTGCAAAGAAAACTCTCAATAAATATTTGTGGGACTGAACTTAATGAGCCAGATTGTATGAGTATTAGCTATTAAGATAAGTCAAAGTCCTGACAGGATGCCCCCAAAGTCTTCAAACAAAGGCGATTCACATGTATTGATGCATTGGATCATAAAAGGTGAAGCTAAACCTATCATAATCATGAAAATAGACATAAACACACCTGGAGATATTTTTATACTTTCTGATTAAAGCACCCTATTACTAATCAACTTTGCAAATAATAACTTTATTTGGCAATAAAATAGTTTTGAGTTTCTACTACAGATGAGATTCAGTGCTGGTCATTAGGACTTTGACAAAAAATATTGATTTTTCACTGATCTAGCAAGTTTAACATATACAATTTGTAGCTCCTGTAAGTGCCTAAAAGTCAGTTCCTCTTGTATGCAACACTTTGACTTCTTAATTATAGAATTTTTTTTTTTTTTTAAGGCAAGAAGTGGATTTATTTAGAGAGAAACACACTCCGCAGACAGAGTGTGGGCCATCTCAGAAGGTGAGAAAGACACCAGGGTATGGGGTTGTCAGTTTTTATAGGGGTGGGTAATTTCATAGGCTAATGAGTGGGAGGAGTATTCCAGCTATTTTGGGAAGGGGCGGGGATTTCCAGGAATTGGGCCACCACCAGTTTTTGATCCTTGTGGTCCGTCTTGGAACTGTCTTGGTGCCTGTGGGTGTGTCATTTAGCTTGCTGATGTGTTACAGTGAGCATATACTGAGGCTCAAGGTCTAGTGGAAGTTGACTTGTCCGCCATCTTGGACCCATTTTGTTCTAATCAGTTTATGTCATGTCCTTGGGCTATGTCATTCTTTCAAAGGTTTGTGCCCTGCCCCCTTCCCTCCTGTTTCATACCCCCCTCAGAGATTTTACTCCCATATTCTTATGGGAAGCAGAAGGGCAATGTTCCGTCTTCTGTAAGTGCTTCAACGCTGAGTAGGGGCGTTGACCTTGCCTGTCAGAGTAAAAATCTCTGGATGCCTGATCTAGGGGCCCCAGGGGCAGGACAGCTCCTCGTTTCAAGTCAGTAAGGGCTGGAATCCTCACATAGCCATCACCTTGGTGTGGAACCGTTGTAACTGCTTCCGTAGCCTTTCTGTGAATCTCCTTGATCATGAAGCATTTTTTGTAATAGCATCAGAGTACAAAAATATCTATAAATGACAAAAGACTTAAAAGGCATGGTTAAACATCTGATTACAGTGTAATCGATAAAGAATCTTGATTACAATAACCAGAATTATGAATGATTACATTTAACTTAACATACCGAATAATCCTAGTTAAATATTTCTCTTTAAGATACCTCAGGGGCCCTCTAAAGTTAGCTGGAAATCAAAAGAAACTTAATTAAAATTTGACATTTGGGAAGTTTGTCAAAAAGTTTTAAAACTTTTTGTAAAATAAGATCATAGGTCACTGTGAGACAATACGTATTCCTTAACTAAAGTTACAAAAGATCGCAAAAACAAATACAGATCACTTAAAGGTAAAGACACTCATACTATCTGTTATTAAAATCAGCATTTCAAGAAAACTCTGGAGGGAGAAACCAAATCCAGACTTGTCCCAGCCCACTCCCAACAAAATCCATTTACCCAACTAAATGTAATCCAATCCTAGAAAATCCTGATCATGTATAACTCTTTTCAGTATTTTTCATTCTTCACACCATTTTTACTAAAAACACTTTTCTTAAAAGTTTTTTTCACGTTGAGTTACTTGTCTTGTTGACAAATTTGTAACAGATAGAATAAGATCTTATTTGACCTCTAATAAACCTAGGTACAGGACTTCCCTGGTGCAGTGGTTAAGAATCCGCCTGCCAATGCAGGGGACATGGGTTCGAGCCCTGGTCCGGGAAAACTCCACATGCCACGGAACAACTAAGCCCGTGCACCACAACTACTGCGCCTGCGCTCTAGAGCCCATGAGCCAAAACTACTGAGCCCGCATGCCACAACTACTGAAACCCATGCACCTAGAGCCCGTGCTCCGGAACAAGAGAAGCCACCGCAATGAGAAGCCCACACACCGCAAGGAAGAGTAGCCTCCGCTCACCGCAACTAGAGAAAGCCGGTGTGCAGCAACGAAGACCCAATGCAGCCATAAATAAATAAATAAATAAATAAATGTATGGGGAAAAAAGCTTAAAAAAAAAACACCTAGTTACAACAGAAGTATTATACTTAACATTGATGACTCTTACATGTCTATATTAATCAAACCAACAAGCTTAAGCCACCTTCAATACCAGATATCAGTTTAGTAGTGAACATTATCCAGATAACATGAACCTGAAATTCATTCTGGCCAGATTATTTTCTATTTCTGAGTATTTATATAAGCACTTAATTTTTTTTTAAGCCTATTAAGTAGAGCTCTTTTACAAATTCATTTTTCGCAATATCATACACCTACAACACACATACAGATACATATGAACACACAAACAAACACAGAGGCCTTCTAGTACCCATTTCAAAATTTCAGCCCTCAGCCAGGTATAACATAAAAGCCATCAGTTACAAGGGGCTGGATTCAAACTGGGCTTGTAGCAGATGGAACAAACCCTTTTTACTAGTGTTTACAGAAAAGGCACTTAAGATTTCTATTTATCCTTGACAAGTCAAGTTCTAAATTACTTTACCCTCTTTTAAAAAATTTCCATTTAAAAAGATGTCAGAGATTAGGGTTCCTGAGAAGACCACATAGGATATTTGCTTCTCAAAGGTACAGGCAAGTTCCTCCTAGGATGACTTTGTTTCCCCTTTGTTTAATACTTTCAAGCCTCTTAAGATAAATAGGGAAGGCTTTGGGAGTGGCAAAAGGATTGGTGGGTTTTGGATTATTTTTGGAACCACACCTCTGGTCCTGTAAAGACTACATTTGTAAAACAAGGACAGTTTTGTTTTCCTTTTCAAAGAATTGGGTGGTTACCTCAATGATATTGAAGGACTGACATACCCATTCGCCTATGTTGGAAAGTTTTACTTTTCCTCATTTAGCTTAAGGGAGAAGGCCTCTTCCAAAATTCCTATCAGGGTCTGAATATCAGCTATGGTCAGTTTAGTCAGACCAGTGGCCTCCTATTTTGTTAATCTACTTACAAACATTTTTGAAGATCTTCCTTAGGTTTAAGAAATTTGTACCTTATATTTAGACACTGTATAACCCTTTTTACTTAATAATCACTGTCTGGATATCTTTGGCCAAGCCCGGAACCTCGATATTGCACATTCCAGGGTCTACTAAGGCTTCTATTTTAGCTTCAGATTTTATCTGTTCCTTTTTGCTTTTTGTTAGAACCATTTGGTGATGAGGGTGGTTCCCTTGCCCCTCGAGAAAGAGTGGCCCCTAACTTAGTTAACAAATGTCTTCCCATTAAAGGGATGGGACAGTCAGGCATAAACGGAAAGGAATGTAAAAAGAGCTGGCCATTGATCTTCTCAGTTGTAATACGATGGTTTCATAAACTGAGTGCTTCAAATAATGACTATAAATGAAAGGGCAGAATGGAGGTTGAGCAAATAGAAGATATTTGAGTCAACTAATTAAGCTAGATAGAAAACTGAAGCCATGCTTTCATTAAATGCTTGAAGACAGGCAGTTTTGATACTGACCAGGGTTCTTGGCCTTCCCCAATAAATAGAAATTGACCAGACGCCAGACAGGAAATTCAGGCAAGGCTTTATTGGGGCCCCTGCCGCAGCAGACGGGAGCAAGAACAAGTAACAGTTTCCCTTGCTTGCTGGCCCGAGGTGGGGTGGGGTGAGCTGGTTCCTTATATGGGGGTGAGGTTAGGGGTGTGTCCAGGGGGTCGCTGGAGGGGTGGCTTGGTGGTTTGCCCGCCCCTTTGTGGTGCTGTGTGCAGGGGGCATGCGCAGTACTCTGCTTTTGCTCCAGGCTCTTTAGAAGCGGCAGCTGGGCCTTTTTGGTCTTTTTGTGTCTTTTGTCCAGAATTTGCCCCAACTTTACATGCACGCAGTTATTTTTAGTCCCTTAGAGTTGTTTTGTTTTTTTTTGTTGCTTGAGGAGTCATTTGTCCAGATGCAAGCACTGCAGCACTGCCACAGAGGGTCCCAGGTCCCAGCCTGTCTCAGTTTCATAAATTTAAATTTGTTGTGATGGTTGCCGTTGTTAAGGAAACAAGGACAGCTTTCATCTTGCTTGTGATGGGTTCACTGTGTGCTAAGCGCTCACGTCTGTGTGTGGGATCCTGTCTCTGCCCTTGTCTCTCCCGTCACACGCTGTGCACCATACCTGACGGTGCTGACCACTGCTTCCTTGAACTCTGGAGTTTGGCCAGAAAGTTAAAAGATCCCCAGATTTGGATTCAGGTTTAGGAATAAGTAGGGAAACCCACTCGAGCCATAAGCCCAAACCACTTTTACTTCAATATAGCTTATACAGGATGGTTCTGTTCTGAGATATTAGGCACTGGCCCAGGCAGTAATTGAGTAGTATTTTTATTCTCATTGAAATATTTCTCCTTGTATGAGTAGCTCTTTCAGGAAGCTAGAGAGGAAGACTTGGGACATGTCTGGGTCTTTCAGCCAAATACAATCAATGACATAAAAATACCACCTTTACTTTTATTTTTTAATTAATTTTATTTTATTTATTTTTGGCTGCGTTGGGTCTTCGTTGCTGTGCGTGGGCTTTCTCCAGTTGCGGCGAGCGGGGGCCACTCTTCGTTGCGGTGCGCGGGCTTCTCATTGCGGTGGCTTCTCTTGTTGCGGAGCACGGGCTCTAGGCACGCGGGCTTCAGTAGTTGTGGCACGAGGGCTCAGTAGTTGTGGTGCACGGGCTTAGTTGCTCCTTGGCATGTGGGATCTTCCCAGACAAGGGCTCGTACCTGTGTCCCCTACATTGGCAGGATTCTTTTATTTATGGAATTTTTGAATTTTATTTTATTTTTTATACAGCAGGTTCTTATTAGTTGTCTATTTTATACGTATTAGTGTATATATGTCAATCTCAATCTCCCAATTCATTCCACCAGCACCACCCCTCCCCCCACCACTTTTGGTTGGAATGGTGAATGGGATTGTTTCCTTAATTTCTCTTTTTGATCTTTCGTTGTTAGTATATAGGAATGCAAGAGATTTCTGTGCATTAATTTTGTGTCCTGCAACTTTTACCAAATTCATTGATTAGCTCTAGTAGTTTTCTGGTGGCATCTTTAGGATTCTCTATGTATAGGATCATGTCATCTGCAAACAGTGACAGTTTTACTTCTTCTTTTCCAGTTTGTATTCCTTTTATTTATTTTTCTTCTCTGATTGCAGTGGCTAGGACTTCCAAAACTATGTTGAATAAGAGTGGCGAGAGTGGACATCCTTGTCTTTTGAATAAGACCAAAGTTAGGCACCAAACTATGTGCAGGTAACAAAAGGTAATGCAAAAAGAATCCTAATTCAACCACACAGGGATGGAACTCTCAAAAAAGCCATGGGGAGGTACATATCAAATGTAGAAAGTACACCAGCTGTGAAGCCTAGCTTGAGCTCTAAAGGATCTTGGGGAGGTTGGGGTCAGAGGACTCCCCTTGAATGTGTAAAGCCATCTGTATTAGCTTCCTGTGGCTGTTGTAACCAGTTACCATAAACTTGGTGGCTTATAACAACAGAAGCTTGTTCTCTCATAGATGTGGAGGCCAGAAGTCTAAATTCAGGGCGTCAGCAGAGCTGCACTCTCTCCAGAGCCTCTCCGGCTTCTGGTGGCTCTCTGGCTATTGGCATTCCTTGCCTTGTGGGTGTATCATTCCACTCTCTGCCTTCATATGGCCCTCTTCATATCTTCATATGGCCTTCTTCTCCATGTCTTTGTTGTCTCTGTCAAATATTCCTCTGCCTTTCTCTTTATAATTAATTTTTTATGCTTAAAAATTATAATTATTATTTTTAACTGAAATGTAGTTGATGTATTGCATAATGATTTGACATTTGAATACATTATGGAATGATCACCACGATATGTTTAGTAACCATCTGTCCCCATACAGAGTTATTGCAATATTATTGACCATATTCCTCATGCTGTATGTTACATCCCCGTAACTTATTTATTATATAACTGGTGATTTGTACCTCTTAATCCCCTTCACCTATTGCTCCCACCCTCCATCCACCTCCCCACTGGCACACATTTATTCTCTGTATCTATGAATCTGTTTTCATTTTGTTCGTTTTGTTTTTTAGATTCCACATAAAAGTGAGATCATGTGGTTTTTGTCTTTCTCTGTCTGACTTATTCCACTTAGCATAATACCTTCTAGATCTATCCATGTTGTTGCAAATGGCAAGATTTCATTTTTTTTTTTAGTGGCTGAGTAATATTCCATTGTATATGTATACCACATCTTTATCTTTTGTCTATTGATGAACACTTAGGTTGCTTCCATATCTTGGTTATTGTAAATAATGCTCCCCCTTTCTCTTGTAAGGATAATTGTCATTGGATTTAGAGACCACCTAGATAATCCAGGATGATCTTCTCAAGATTCTTAACTTAACTATCTCTACAAATACCCTTTTTCTAAATTAGATAACATTCAGTTAGGAGATTAGGACATGGTTAGGAGGCAGACATATCTTTTTTGGGGAGAGAGTCACCATTCAGCCCATTACGTATCCATATTAAAAGTTATTTGATTAGAGATAGTATAATTGTTTATAAATATGTATATTTTCCTGGTTTCAGGTTGTGTGACTCCAAATAATGTAAACTTCATTTAATGAGTCTCTAGTAAAAAATGTTTAATGTCAGCCATGCCTAATTTAATACAGTCAATTAATGTTGATTTTTTTTTTCCCCTAGGATCTGTATCTGTATCAAGATGCTCTGAAGAATAGCAGCTACCCTTAGGATTGTTTACTGTTACAAAATGACTAAAACGAATTCTAGTATCTTCCATTTTGCCATCATCTTCATACTAATACTTGAGATCAGAACCCAGTTATCTAATGAAAGTGAATTTTTAGTTGACAGATCAAAAACAGGTCTTACCCATGTTCCCAAAGACCTATCCCTGAACACAACAATCTTAGATATATCACAAAACTACATTTCTGAACTTCGGACTTCTGACATCATATCACTATCAAAGCTGAAGATTTTGATAATTTCTCATAATAGAATCCAGTATCTTGACATGAGTGTTTTCAGATTCAACCAAGAACTGGAATACTTGGATTTGTCCCACAACAAGCTGGAGAAGATTTCTTGCCACCCTACTCTGAACCTCAAGCACTTAGACCTCTCATTTAATGCATTTGATGCTCTGCCCATATGCCAAGAGCTTGGCAACATGTCTCAACTAGAATTTCTGGGGTTGAGTGCCACACAGTTACAAAAATCCAGCATGCTGCCGATTGCTTATTTGCACATCAGTAAGGTTTTACTGGTCTTAGGAGACACTTATGGGGAAAAAGAAGACCCTGAGAGCCTTCGAGACCTTAACACCCAGAGTCTGCACATTGTTTTCCCCACAAGAAATGAATTCCATTTTATTTTGGATGTGTCAGTCAGCACCGCCGTAAGTCTGGAACTGTCTAATATCAAATGTGTGCTAGATGATAATGGGTGTTCTTCTTTCCAAAATGTTCTGTCAAAACTTCAAAAGAATTCAAGGTTATCAAATCTTACTTTAAACAACATTGAAACAACTTGGAATTCCTTCTTTATGATCCTCCAGTTGGTTTGGCATACAAACATCAAGTATTTCTCAATTTCAAATGTGAAACTACAAGGTCGCGTTGACTTCAGCGATTTTGATTATTCTGGTACTTCACTGAAGACCTTGTCTATACACCAAGTTGTCAATGATGTGTTCAGCCTTCCACAAGGTTATATCTATAAAATCCTTTCAAATATGAACATCCAGCATCTCACAGTGTCTGCTGCACACATGGTCCACATGGTCTGCCCATCCCAAATTAGCCCACTTCTGTATTTGAATTTTTCCAACAATCTCTTAACAGACATGGTTTTTAGAAACTGTGCAAACTTGGCTAATTTGAAGACACTCAGTTTACAAATGAATCAGTTAAAAGAACTTGCAAATATAGTTCATATGACCAAGGAGATGAAGTCTCTACAACAATTGGATGTTAGCCAGAATTCCCTAAAGTATGATGAAAGTGAAGGAAATTGCCCTTGGACCAGAAGTTTATTAAGTTTAAATATGTCTTCAAATATACTTACTGACTCTGTTTTCAGATGTTTACCTCCCAGGGTCAAAGTTCTTGATCTCCACAATAACAGGATAAGGAGCATCCCTATAGATGTCACCAGTCTAGAAACTTTGCAAGAACTCAATGTTGCTTCCAATTCTTTAGCCCACCTTCCTGGATGTGGTACCTTTAGCAGCCTTTCCATACTGATCATTGACTATAATTCAGTCTCCAACCCATCAGCTGATTTCTTCCAGAGCTGCCAGAAGATTAGGTCCCTAAAAGCAGGGAACAATCCATTCCAGTGTACATGTGAGTTAAGAGACTTTATCCAAAGCATATGCCAAGTATCAAGTGAAGTGGTAGAGGGTTGGCCTGATTCTTATAAGTGTGATTATCCAGAAAGCTATAAGGGAACCCCACTAAAGGACTTCCATGTATCTCAATTATCCTGCAACACAGCTCTGCTGATTGTCACCATTGGGGTCTCTGGGCTGGTGTTTGCTGTTACAGTGACTGTCCTCTGTATCTACTTGGATCTGCCCTGGTATCTCAGGATGGTGTGTCAGTGGACCCAGACCCGGCGCAGGGCTAGGAATGTACCCTTAGAAGAACTCCAAAGAACTGTCCAGTTCCATGCTTTTATTTCATATAGTGGGCATGATTCTGCCTGGGTGAAGAATGAATTAATACCAAACCTAGAAAAAGAAGATATAAGAATTTGTCTCCATGAGAGAAACTTTGTTCCTGGCAAGAGCATCATGGAAAATATCATAAACTGCATTGAGAAAAGTTACAAGTCCATCTTTGTTTTGTCTCCCAACTTTGTCCAGAGTGAGTGGTGCCATTATGAACTCTATTTTGCCCATCACAATCTCTTCAATGAAGGATCTAATAACTTAATCCTGATCTTGCTGGATCCCATTCCACAGTATTCCATTCCTAGCAGCTATCACAAACTCAAAGCTCTCATGGCACAGAGAACTTATTTGGAATGGCCCAAGGAGAAGAGCAAACATGGACTTTTTTGGGCTAATCTAAGAGCATCCATTAATATTAAACTGATGGACAAAGCAAAAGAAATAAGTCACACACAAATCTAAAAATATTCCTCTGCTGCATTCGGAAAAAATGTTGCTGCTTTTAGAAGCTCCAGCAATGACCTTGTTTTGCATCAATATGGATATAAACATGATTCTGAATTTAGGATGTAGATAAAAATGTGTATGTCCTTTCAGGCCCCAGTTCCCCATGTATATGTGGTAATAAATTTGATGAAATGTTATAATTTCTATTTAAACAGTTAATTTCTACCACATGAGGGATTCACCTATTTCTTTTTTTTTTTTTTTGTATTTTTGAATTTTATTTTATTTATTTTTTTATACAGCAGGTTCTTATTAGTTACCTATTTTTTTTTAACATCTTTATTGGAGCATAATTGCTTTACAATGGTGTGTTAGTTTCTGCTTTATAACAAAGCAAATCAGCTATGCATATACATATATCCCCATATCTCCTCCCTCTTACATCTCCCTCCCACCCTCTCTATCCCACCCCTCTAGGTGGTCACAAAGCACCGAGCTGATCTCTCTGTGCTATGTGGCTGCTTCCCACTAGCTATCTATTTTACATTTGGTAGTATATGTAAGTCCATGCCACTCTCTCACTTCATCCCAGCTTACCCTTCCCCCTCCCCGTGTCCTCAAGTCCATTCTCTATGTCTGCGTCTTTATTCCTGTCCTGCCCCTAGGTTCTTCAGAACCTTTTTTTTCTTTTATAGATTCTGTATATATGTGTTAGCATACGGTATTTGTTTTTCTCTTTCTGACTTACTTCACTCTGTATGACAGTCTCTAGGTCCATCCACCTCACTACAAATAACTCACTTTCATTTCTTTTTATGGCTGAGTAATATTCCATTGTATATATGTGCCACATCTTCTTTATCCATTCATCTGTCGTGGACACTTAGGTTACTTCCATGTCCTGGCTATTGTGAATAGAGCGGCAATGAACATTGTGGTACATGACTCCTTTTGAATTATGGTTTTCTCAGGGTATATGCCCGGTAGTGGGATTGCTGGTTCATATAGTAATTCTATTTTCAGTTTTTTAAGGAACCTCCATACTGTTCTCCATAGTGGCTGTATCAATTTACATTCCCACCAACAGTGCACGAGGGTTCCCTTTTCTCCACACCCTCTCCAGCATTTATTGTTTGTAGATTTTCTCATGATGTCCATTCTAACTGGTGTGAGGTGATCCCTCATGGTAGTTTTGATTTGCATTTCTCTAATGATTAGTGATATTGAGCAGCTTTTCATGTGCTTCTTGGCCATCTGTATGTCTTCTTCGGAAAAATGTCTATTTAGGTCTTCTGCCCATTTTTGGATTGGGTTGTTTGTTTTTTTAATAGTGAGCTGCTTAAGCTGTTTATATATTTTGGAGATTAATCCTTTGTCCATTGATTCGTTTGCAAATATTTTCTCCCATTCTGAGGGTTGTCTTTTCCTCTTGTTTGTAGTTTCCTTTCCTTTGCAAAAGCTTTTAAGTTTCATTAGATCCCATTTGTTTATTTTTGTTTTTATTTCCATTACTCTAGGAGGTGGATCAAAAAAGATCTTGCTGTGATTTATGTCAAAGAGTGTTCTTCCTATGTTTTTCTCTAAGAGTTTTATAGTGTCCAGTCTTACATTTAGGTCTCTAATCCATTTTGAGTTTATTTTTGTGTATGGCATTAGGGAGTGTTCTAATGTCATTCTTTTACATGTAGCTGTCCAGTTTTCCCAGCACCACTTATTGAAGAGACTGTCTTTTCTCCATTGTATATCCTTGCCTCCTTTGTCATAGATTAGTTGACCATAGGTGCGTGGGTTTATCTCTGGGCTTTCTATCTTGTTCCACTGATCTATATTTCTGTTTTTGTGCCAGTACCATATTGTCTTGATTACTGTAGCTTTGTAGTATAGTCTGAAGTCAGGGAGTCTGATTCCTCCAGCTCCGTTTTTTCCCCTCAAGACTGCTTTGGCTATTCGGGGTCTTTTGTGTCTCCACACAAATTTTAAGATTTTTTTTTGTTCTAGTTCTGTAAAAAATGCCATTGGTAATTTGATAGGGATTGCATTGAATCTGTAGATTGCTTTGGGTAGTATAGTCATTTTCACAACATTGATTCTTCCAATCAAGAACATGCTATATCTCTCCATCCGTTTGTATCGTCTTTAATTTCTTTCATCAGTGTCTTATAGTTTTCTGAGTACAGGTGTTTTACCTCCCTAGGTAGGTTTATTCCTAGGTATTTTATTCTTTTTGTTGCAATGGTAAATGGGAGTGTTTCCTTAATTTCTGTTTCAGATTTTTCATCATTAGTTTATAGGACTATAAGAGATTTCTCTGCATTAATTTTGTATCCTGCAACTTTACCACATTCATTGATTAGCTCTTGTAGATTTCTGGTGGCATCTTTAGGATTCTCTACGCATAGTATCATGTCATCTGCAAACAGTGACAGTTTTACTTCTTCTTTTCCAATTTGTATTCCTTTTATTTCTTTTTCTTCTCTGATTGCCGTGGTTAGGACTTCCAAAACTATGTTGAATAAGAGTGGCGAGAGTGGACATCCTTGTCTTGTTCTTCTGATCTTGAAGAAAATGCTTTCAGTTTTTCACCATTGAGAATGATGTTTGCTGTGGGTTTGTCGTATATGGCCTTTATTATGTTGAGGTAGGTTCCCTCTATGCCCACTTTCTGGAGAGTTTTTATCATAAATGGGTGTTGAATTTTGTTAGAAGCTTTTTCTTCATCTATTGAGATGATCATATGGTTTTTATTCTTCAATTTGTTAATATGGTTTTCACATTGATTGATTTGTGTATATTGAAGAATCCTTGCATCCCTGTGATAAATCCCACGTGATCATGGTGTATGATCCTTTTAATGTGTTGTTGGATTCTGTTTGCCAGTATTTTCTTATGGATTTTTGCATCTATATTCATCAGGATTCACCTATTTCTTTGGTAGGACTGAATTCATTGAAATTATCATGTAATCAAGAGAAGCACCTATTCAAACAACTTCAGTTGATAAATGTCCCTTTGTGCCAGGGTCAGTGTTAGAAAACTCCATGCACTTTATACTTGTAGCTGGGTTTCTAAAGCAGATTTCTAAAGCTATTGGCGTCCTCCTCATTTCCACTCAGCATTTGCCTCTGCATGTTGAAGGCTGTTTATTGCTAATACTGGAGACTCTTTGCCTGAAGTATTTTCTTCTTGGCCATGAGGAGCCACTTAGTCCACACAAAGGGCAATTCAGAAGTGCTGGAAGTTGTCCTTGGAAGCAGCCATCAACCAATGCCAGAAAGGAAGTGGCAGATAAATACCACAACTTTCTCACCCATTTTGGGGGAGACAAATCTGGGGTATACTTTACATTCTCCCTGAATCCCCCAGTAGGATGGAATTCTGATTCTCTATGGTAGAAATGACTCTACTGGCTTCCTTTCTATTTTTATTTCATATCCTCATTCCTCCAAGCGTGTTTCCTGGGAACACCTTTGAAATAAACTACTTGCAGTAGAATACTTGTCTCAGGGTCCCAAACCAAGAGTGTGTTACACTTCAGGCCAAATGGAAATTGAGTCTGGTTTTCTGTGGCTGGATATCTTGCTAAGATTCTAGTTGTCTGAACTAGCATGCAGGAGAGCCTTTGCTCTTTTGATCAGAGGGAGGAATATAGTCTATGTGTACTGCTTCTATATACAGCATCCCTGTCTTTGGGGAAACTATTAAAATAGGGCATGAGCAGATTGGAGCAGTGCAAGGAATGGGCTTTGTCATACTTTCTTCCCCAGCTTTATGATATCAGCTATTTTCCATACTCATCAGTCAGTCTCTAGAGACTCTTACTCTGGCAGCCAGTTCTAGGCAAGTGTAGCTCGGCAGCACCTTGTCATAGCTGCGCCATCTACTTCTCACTTTATGCCCCATGATGTCACTAATACCACGCTACAGGACGTTTGTAGAAGCCTGTTCAGCTATTCTGGTCTATGCACAAACCTGGAAGTACAAGAGATACCCTGGGAAGAGATCCTTGACTTCTAAAGGGATGGGAGTCATTAGATAAATATTCCTTTCTCTTTTATTCTTGGGTAAAAAAAATGAGGCATAGTCTAGACCATTCCTCAGAATCCCCCATGGGATTGAAACTTACTTGCCCACAGGAGTAACCAGCTCAATAACTCACTCTTGGCTTGGCTTTCCGTTCTTCCTTGTTTCATTCTTCTCAGTCTCCTCACTCTTGAGCCCTGAGATTACGTCTTCAGAACAAATGACCCACACACAAAGCTCTTGTCTCAGTCTTCACTTTTGGGAGGAGAAACCCACGTAACACTTAACCTGTGCTAGTTGTTTCTTGCCCTAAAAAACTTACAGTCAATCAGAGGACATTACATGTATGCAGATAACTAAAATAAGAGGAGAGGGGGAATAAAAGGAAGGAAAAGGGAGAAAGATTTTTGAAGGGAATAAAAAAAATTACTAGCCAAAGATATCAGCACATATGGTTCTGAGCATACTATTCTTACAGCTAATTGCAAATAAGGATTTAAAGATTTTAGAAATTCCAGGTGAAGGCAGAGGAAATAGGATACAAACTCTTAGGTACCTGAAGTAGTGAAAATTGTGGGCTTTGGAGCCAGATAGACTCAGTTTTATTTATTTTTTAAAAATATTTATTTGTTTGGCTGCGTTGGGTCTTAGTTGTGGCATGTGGGATCTTTAGTTGCGGCATGCAGGATATCTTAGTTGTAGCATGCAAACTCTTAGTTGCATCATGTGAGATCTAGTTCCCTGACCAGGGATCGAACCCAGGCTCCCTGCATTGGGAGCATGGAGTCTTAGCCACTGGACCACCAGGGAAGTCTCTAGACTCAGTTTTAAATCTTGACTCCATCTCTTACCAGAGGATGGCCTTGGGCAAGTTTCTTATTCTGACTGAACCAGATTCATCATCTGTCAAATGGGAATCATATATATGTTCTATGTCCTTTGTAGTGAGGATTAGCCAATATCTTATTTGCAATACTTTCTGCACTTAGGAAGAATGCAAGCTATAGTGATCACAACGATGATGATGATGACGGCACAGAATACTACTCTCTAACTTGGCTTGACTTGTTTCTGGATAATAAAAATAAGTAAAGAAAATTCCCCATTCACTGAGAGTATAGAATGTTTAAAAATGTTGGGCTCTGAGAAAGGGAAGAATATGTCTTTGGACATGAAAAACCCCAAGTGATTATTTTTTCTCGAGAGGGCTGTATAGAATATGTGTACCGATCAGAGTTGTTGGAGAATTTCTGAGATGAAAGAAATTTTAGAGCTTATCCAACAAGCTAACAACACTCTCTCCAATATTTCCGATGGGCATGCATCCAGCACCTGACTTCATGTATATGTGAATGTAGACATGTTTGTACATGTTTAGGTGGGCAGTAGAACAGACTGTTTTTGTTGTTTTTCTTTACAGTTATTCATTGTATGATTTTATCCCTACAATATATATAGAGATACATACATTTTTACTAAAGAACCTCAACATAATTGTGAAAAAAATTTTGTGTTAAGGACCCCCCGATTTTACATTTACATAAACCTATTATAATTATCCATTTAAAAATTGACCATCACCCCCCTGTGGACAAATCCATTTGGAAATTTTCATCTTCCTTAGTGATCTCCAGCAGTGTCATCTGAACCTAAAGTCAAGTATAAATAAAACCTCAAAAAGTGTTGCTTTTAAAAAATTGATCTGTTCTCTGCAGTCTACATTAAAAAATGTCATGCTTGTTTTACCACTTCGTTTCAAGACAAAGCCTCTAATTAACCCCTTCCCACTCTCTTCCAGTCAGATTGCTGAAATTTTGGAGCCACCATTCCTATTTCTTCTTATTATCACTTGGCCTTCCCACCCAGTTTGATGGGCGGCATGACTGATTCGAACCTTGAAGTAAAGCACCATCGAAGTGCTCTAAGATGCTGTGGGAAACAGTATATGGCAGTTCTGCAAAAATTTAAACGTAGAATTGCCATATGATCCAGCAATTCCACTTCTAGGTATCTACCCACAAGAACTGAAACCAGGGACTTGCACAGATATTTGTACACGTCCATGTCCATAGAAACATTATTCACAATAGTCAAAAGGTGAAAACAACCCAAATATCCATTGATGGATGAATGGATAAACAAAATGTGGTATATACATACAACAGAACATTATTCAGCCTTAAGAAGGGAAGGAAGGAAATTGTGATACACACTACAACATGGAAGAACCTGGAACACATTATGCTAAATGAAATAAGCCAGTCACAAAAGGACAAATATTGTATGATTCCACTTATTTGAGGTACCTAGAGTAGGCAAATTTATAGGGACAGAAAGTAGAATAGTGGTTACCAGGGACTGAAGAGAGGGAGGAATGGGAGTTACTGCTTAATGGATATAGAGTTTCAGGGAGGGATGATGAAAAGGTTCTGGAGATGGGTGATGCTGATGGGTGAACAACTATGTGAATGTACTTAATGCCACTGAACTGTACACTTAAAATGGTTAAAACGGTAAATTTTACATTATGTGTATTTTACTGCAATTCTTTAAAAAGTGATCTAAGATTGTATGAACTCATGCAACATGTAATGCCACCACTGTGCAGTAGAGGGCAAAGGAGCGTAAGCTTCACAGAAAAGCTTGATTCAATCACTCCTCCAGCCAGTTCTAGTCCTGTCTATGATCATCCACACCTGCAGCTCTGACGGAGACGCTGCAAGCCTGAGGGTAAGAACTCTTTAGTTTTGTTTGCTGTAACACTCATGAAAACGAACTAAGGGCTGCATGGGTCTTTTCTAAAGAAAGTGGGAGGAAAGTAGATTTGTTCAGATTTTTAGATTTTTCAGACTTATTCAGTAAATGGGAGGAAAGTAGCCTTGTTCAGATTTTCAGTATTTATTATTTTGCCTATACTAATCTAAATGTTAATGATTAGTGAGTGACCTTGGGCTTACTATTGATCACTATTGACCTGAGGAATTGTCTTGCAGGCGCTTGAGAGTTTGGGTTTCCTTTTGCTGATTTCTGGAAATTTATGACACCTAGCAGAGTATAAATAGCTTCGGAGAGAGGCACATAAGGTGGGAAGAGAGGAAGAGGCCACAGTGGCAATTAGTCCTGGCAACGGAATTAGCCTCGGTAATCACACCCTAAACTCTTTCATTTCAGAGTTTGAAATGCCTTCCATTTGGGTTCAGAAGGAACAGATAGGTCTGGGTTCAAATTCATGCTCTACCGCTTATTCACTGGCTCACCTTGGACAAGTTACTTAACCTCTGAGTTTTAGCTCCTCCATTTGTAAAATGGGGATAAAAATATCCATCATTTTGTTGGGTTGTTGAGAGGATTGAACAAGATAATGAATGTATGGAAAGCATTTAGCTCTGTGCCAGGCAAACGGGAAACGCTCATAAAATGTCAGTCTTTCTTACTCTTACGTTGTAAAGATTATTCAACATTCGATGGGTTTTTAACCCCTACTCCATTTTTTTTTTTTTTTGCATCATTGGGTAAAGAGAAATTAGATGTTTAAGTATTCTTTGGCAAGCTACCAATAATCATTTCATGGTGTCTTTTGACTTGGACTTTTAAATCATAAACTATTAAAGAAAGTCATTCTGTTTTTCACCTGCTTTCAGCACCCAGTAACAGTAGCATGACTATGATAGTAACATATTTATTGACTGCATCTTTCATCAAAAGTTTGTCCTACTTTTAAAAATGTTTAAATGAAATGCCATAATTTATATGCATTGCCTGAGAGGACCTTTTTATCTTATTATATTAAGAGAAGTTCAGAAAGAGTTAGTTCCTCTCACTTCTTTAAAATAAGTTTCACATGAGGTTGTGGTATTGGGCAGAGAGAAGAGGTGGGTAAAACATGAAAGCTATGACATCTCAACTCAGGGGATTCCAGATAAAGCAACTGGGTTGCTTTAGCTCCTAGACATAGCATTTTTCAAGGGCCATAGCTCCTAGACATAGGAGCAACTTACAGTAAGTTGCTATGAACTGAAGTACTCTGTGAGACAATAATGTTAAAAACACTTCATCTTCTTCTTTTTTTTTTTTAAAAGGACGGATGGTGAGCATGTCCCATATTTTTTTTTTTAATTTTAGCAATTTCATGTATCTTTATTTATTTTATTTATTTATGGCTGTGTTGGGTCTTCGTTTCTGTGTGAGGGCTTTCTCTAGTTGTGGCAAGCGGGGGCCACTCTTCATCGCGGTGCGCGGGCCTCTCACTATCGCGGCCTCTCTTGTTGCGGAGCACAGGCTCCAGACGCGCAGGCTCAGTAATTGTGGCTCACGGGCCTAGTTGCTCCGCGGCATGTGGGATCTTCCCAGACCAGGACTCGAACCCGTGTCTCCTGCATTGGCAGGCAGATTCTCAACCACTGCGCCACCAGGGAAGCCCAACACTTCATCTTCCTAATGACTATAACTGCCAATGTCCTACCAAGCCATACTGGAACCTGAGACAAGAGGAAAAATCAGTAATACTAACCCTGTCTTTATGAAAAAATTTGATATTTTGTTCATTATGGATTTTATATTAATTTTAAAATATTTTATTAAAATATTATTTATCTTGATTTCTGAGTTTCTTGGTGCTTCTTAAAATTTGTGCCTGAAATCACCCTAGTCTTGGCCCTAATAACTGCTTCCATTTGTGATATGCTAGGTGTGATACCAAGTGGTTTATATACATTATCTCTTTTATGCCTTAGTGATCAATTCCTATCACTAAACTCATTCTCTGATTATCATGCACTGCATTATAACAGGAATTCATAACTCCAGTTAATTCATCCAATACATATTTTCGAGAGCATATTATGTACCGCATTGTGCTAAGGAATACAACATTGAGATCATTTACTCATATATACATTAATGTATTTACTGAGCACATGCCATGTACCAGGCACTATTCTCTGTGCTGGGAATACAGAGATGAGCAAGATTGTCGGACCCCTTCTCTCATGGGTGTGAGCGGTGGGGTAGTAATCAACAAACAAATACATGAACAAAAGTTTCAGAGAGTGGTAAGTGCTCTATTTTGTAGAGAAATAAAATAGGATGAAGGGAACGAACACCAAGTTAATCTAAACGGCCTTTTTTTCCCATTAAAAAAAAATTATTTATTTTGTTTATTTATTTTTGGCTCATCGGGTCTTCGTTGCTGCACGCAGGCTTTCTCTAGTTGCGGTGAGCAGGGGCTACTCTTTGTTGCGGTGCACAGGCTTCTCATTGCGGTGGCTTCTCTTATTGCAGAGCACGGGCTCTAGGCCTGTGGGCTTCAGTAGTTGTGGCTCATGGGCTCTAGAGCGCAGGTTCAGTAGTTGTGGCGTACGGGCTTAGTTGCTCCGCGGCATGTGGGATCTTCCTGGACCAGGGCTCGAACCCGTGTCGCCTGCATTGGCAGGTGGATTCTTAACCACTGCACCACCAGGGAAGCCCAAAATGGCCTCTTTAGATTAGGTGGTCAAATCAGGTTCCTTAGAGGAGATAAACTTTAAGCCAAGACCTAAATGATAAGAAAGATCCAGCCAAGGAAGGATGAGAGAAGAGCATCCCAAGTTGAGGGGAAAACTAGGGTAGGCCCTGAGGTTGGGGCAAGCATGATGTGGCCAAGGAACAAAGAAAGGGGCAGTATGATTGGAGTGCAGAGGGTCAGGAGAAGAGTTATATGAAATGAGATCCCAGAAGGAAGCAAGACCAGCTCCTGGGAGACGTTATAATCCAGTATTGGGAGTTTGGATTTCATTCTAAGTGCAACAGTACGTTAGGTAGGACATAGGCAGGGTGCTGTAACAAGTGACCCCAAAATACAGTGGCTTCGACAAGACAGTGCTCAACATAATGGCTCAATCCATGTCAATCCTTGTAAGTAACTGATCTAAATCCTAAGTTGGGTGACACTTGCAGACTTATTCACTGGATTCCTTGAACTGTGTATAAGGAAACATTAAAGACTCAGCATGACGTAGTGAGCTATAATTTCATTATGATTAATGTATTATAGTGTATTTTGAAAACAGATTTATCTTGACTCACCCTAGAGAGACAAGATAGCAGAGTGGCTAAGAGCCCAGGCTCTGCACTCACCATGGGTTAAGTTGTGACTGTGAGGCAGTTACAGGGCCTCTCTGAGAGCCACCTTCTCTACCTGTAAAGGCTGAACAGTGATAGCACCTACCTTACAAGGTGGTGGTTGTAGGAATCAATCTACAGAAAGTAAGTGAATGGTAGCTGTTATCCAAAAAGATATCAGGTGGCCACTGCCTCATTTGCATGAGAGTCAATATGGCGTGGAGATGCTACCAGACATGCTGAATAAATGTGTAGATTTATCAAACAGAACAATTACTCAGGTCATCTTAAATGTGGGTATGGATTAAAATTTGGTATTGGCAACTAATTTATTTTGCTGGATTCCTAAAATCTGGAAAATAACCATGGACATAAAGTTATATCACAGAGATTCTTTTTTTATGTTGGTATTTGTTCTTATTTTGATCATTGGATGGTATATTAAATGTTACAGAAAAAGGAGATGACCAAGAAAGGGCTGCGTGGGATGGACTGGAGGAAATAAACATGGAGGGACTATCTCAGCGGAAAAGTGAAAGGCCAGTTCTGGGCTCGCCCCTCCTCAGCCCCACCCCCAGCCAGTGCCTTTCATGGTCCTCTTCCACTGAGGGCACAACGGACAAGGAATATCAAAAATCAACATACTCTCTTCACACTCACGTCACAGGATGCTTGACATGACATTTCTCTTTCCCTTTTCCTATTTTCTATGAAACGATTTTATAAAGTATTTTCATTTGTAAGTTATCTTAGGAAATATCAACATGTTTTCTAGAATTTCTTCATTTCAACAAGAACAACCACAACAATAAAACCAGACAGGTTCTAGAGAAAGAAAAATCCAGATGGGAGCGAGTAATATTCCAGGTATCCTTTTGTGTTAGCTCTGCCAGTTTTTCTCCCCACCATCCCTGCATGGGTGCATACACACACACACAACACACACACAACACACACACACACACATACACACAACTTCTCAGAACAACAGGACAGCATGAACAGTACAGAGAAGTCTCACTACACCATGAGTTTGCCTCTTGTTCCTCCTGTTTGTCTATGGGAGTGACCAGTCTGAGGGAGACTGAGGGTCAATGTGTATTAAACACATGCAAGTAGAAGCAGAAAAACTCTCACCACTGCTAGTTACCTTCCCTTGTGTTTTCAGAGTGCCTGTTGAGGGAGGACGTAAAGTTGAAGAATTTACTGATTTAATAGTAGAATCTAACCACTTCTCACCACCTCCCTCTCTACCTTCTTTCTTGCATGAATTATTCCATAGTGTCCCCGGGATCTTCCCTGCCAGGCTTGTGCCCTTCCAGTCATTTCCAACAGACAAGCAGAGGACTCTTTAAGACGTACATCAGAATCTATGACTCCTCTACTCTACATCCTGTACTGGTTTCTTATTTTAGTCAGAGGAAAATCCCCAATCCTTACAAGGTCTGACGTCTTCAATCCACCTCCCCCAATTCCACAAGTCATTCCCCGCATTTTCCAAACATGTCCCCCCAATCAGGTCTCTGAACTTGTACCTGCTCTCTCTCTCCAGAATACTCTATCCCCAGACAACAAGTGGCTCACTTCCTCACTCCCTTTAGATCTTTGCATGAAGGTCATGTGAGGCCTTTTTAGACCATCCTGTACAAAATCTCTCTCCCCAGTCACCCTCAAGTCCCCTCATTTAGTTATTTTCTTTCTAGCCCTGATCATCACCTAACAGATAAATTTATTATTTTGTGTATAGTCTCTCCTTTCTTACCCCTTACTAGAATATAAGCTGCGTCAGAAGAGAAATTCTATCTGTTCTATTCACTGTTATATCCTCAGTGGCTAGAAAAAGTGCCTGGCAGAGTAGGTACTCAATAAATACCTTGAATAATAATATGAAATTCTTAGTTCTCCAACCACCTCTGTTCTGTGTCTAAACAAACACTTGAAGCCTGATTCTTCTCTCAAAATCCTCAGAATTCTGCATCCATGAGTTTCTTCATCTATAAAATGTGGGTAATAGTACTTCTCTCCCAGAGTTTTGTGATGGATAAGTGAGATAATATATGTGAAGGGTTTAGTATATCTCTTAGCACATCAAAAAGCTACAAGAAATGGAAATTGTTTCTATCATTATCACCATTTAGCAGTGATCCAGATTGCTTTTGCCACCAACCTAAAGACATATGGAGGCACAAGGACAGGAACCATTCTGTTTATTTCCGTGTTTTGGACCTTCTATACACATGGGTAAGTGTTATTGAAAGTCAGATATTCACTCAAGAGACTCTCTATGTTCACAAATACAAAGTTGAAGAACAACTTCATGGCATTAATTCAGGGGCCCACAGCATTCAGTGATGAAGAATTATTTTAACTGAGAACTTATGTCCACACAAAAACCTGTACACAGGTATTTATAGCAGCTTTATTCATATTTGCTAAAACTTGGAAGCGACCAAGATGTCCTTCAGTAGGTGAATGGATAAACTGGGGTACATCCAGACAATGAAATATTATTCAGCGCTAAAAAGAAATGAACGATCAAGCCATGCAAAGACATGGAAGAAACCTAAGTGCATATTACTAAGAGAAAGAAGCCAATCTGAAAAAGGGACATACTGTATGATTCCAACTATATGTCATTCTAGAAAAGGCAAAACTATGGAGACAATAAAAAGACCAGTGGTTGCCAGTGGTTGTGGGGTGGGCGGAGATGAATTGGCATAGAGGATTTTTAGGGAAATGAAAATACTCTGTATGATACCATAATGATGGATACACGTCATTATGTATCCATAATGTATCCAAACCCTTAGAATGTACAACACCAAGAGTGAACGATAGCTTAAACTATGGACTTTGCATGATTATGAGGAGTCAATGTAGGTCCATCAATTGTAACAAATGCACCACTCCAGTGGGTGTGTTGATATTGGGGGAGGCTGTGCATGTGTGGAGGCAGGAGGGATATGGAAAATCTCTGTACCTTCCCTTCAATTTTGCTATGAATCTTAAACTGCTCTAAAAAAATCTTAATTTTTAAAAATTTCTTTTAATTTTCTTAAAGCTTTCAGGCTATCAAAAGGGGATGTGGCAGGGGGGTGTTGACTATGACCTAGCAACACAGTCCCTAATTTGAACTGGGTGGGAGGAACTTCTGCCAACTATTATATATCTATCTCCCTTCTGGGAATCCTGACTTGCCTCAGTGATGGGGGTGTGACACAGTAACTGGCTTGGAAATCTATGAGCCAAGCTCTGAGATCAAGTCAAAGACTCAATAAATGGGTTGGAACCCTATTCCAAATTCTTGGTGAATATAGTCAGATGTTGGCATTAAAAAAAAAAAATCCTACAGGGTTTAACAAATCACATAACCACTTAACATTATATGTTGTCTTTCTAGGAGTTGAACTCATCTTCCTCATTCATATGAGGTGATGTGTGAAAAAACTCATCTGAGGTGAACCAGTGATAAAATCCTCAGAATTACAATGAAACATATCAGAAGCATTTATGTATTTTGTAGTATTGTTACGTCAGTGCATAGTGGGGCTTCAAAGCTGCCAGAAGAAACAGAATTGACTACCAACTGCTCCAACATGTCTTTAAGAAAGGTTCCTGAAGACTTGACCCCAACCACAACCATACTGGATTTGTCCTACAACCTCCTTTTTCAACTCCAGCGTTCAGATTTTCATTCCTTCTCTAAACTGAAAGTTTTGATTCTATGCCGTAACAGAATTCAAGAGCTGGATATCAAGACCTTTGAATTCAACAAGGAGTTAAGATATTTAGATGTGTCTTACAACAGACTGAAGAGTGTAACTTGGTTCTCACTGGCAGGTCTCAGACATTTAGATCTGTCCTTCAATGACTTTGACACCGTGCCTATCTGTGAGGAGACTGGCAACATGTCACACCTGGAAATCCTAGGTTTGAGTGGGGCAAAAATACAAAAATCAGATTTCCAGAAAATTGCTCATTTGCATCTAAATACTGTCTTCTTAGGATTGAGAACTCTTTCTCATTATGAAGAAGGTAGCCTGCCCATCTTAAACACAACAAAACTTCACATTGTTTTACCAATGAACACAAATTTCTGGGTTCTTTTGCATGATGGAATGAAGACTTCAAAAATATTAGAAATTACGAATATAGATGGCAAAAGCCAATTTGCAAGTTATGAAACTCAGCAAAATCTTATTTTAGAGAATGCCAAGACATCCATTCTGTTACTTAATAAAGTTGATTTACTCTGGGATGATCTTCTGCTTATCTTCCAATTTGTTTGGCATACATCAGTAGAATATTTCCAGATTCAACATGTGACTTTTGGAGGTAAGGTTTATCTTGACCATAATTCATTTGACTACTCAAATACTGTAATGAAAACTATAAAATTGGAGAATGTACATTTCAGAATTTTTAATATCCCACAGGAGAGAGTCTACTTGCTTTTTACCAAAATGGATATAGAAAACCTGACAATATCAGATGCACAAATGCCTCACATGCTGTTCCCTATATATCCTACAAGATTCCAATATTTAAATTTTGCTAACAATATCTTAACAGATGACGTGTTTAAAAATTCTATCCAACTGCCTCATTTGAAAACTCTCATTTTGAAGGACAATAAATTGGAGACACTTTCCTTAGTGAGTTGCTTTGCCGGCAACACATCCTTGAGGCACTTAGATCTGAGCGAAAATCTGTTACAACATGAAAATGATGAAAATTGCTTGTGGCCAGAAACCTTGATCACCATGAACTTGTCATCCAACAAATTTGCTGATTCTGTTTTCAGGTGCTTGCCCAGAAATATTCAAATACTTGACTTGAATAATAACAAAATTCAAACTGTCCCTAAAGACATTATTCACCTGACATCCTTGCGAGAGTTAAATCTTGCATTTAATTTTCTAACTGATCTTCCTGGGTGCAGTCATTTCAGAAGACTCTCAGTTCTGAACATTGAAATGAACTTAATTCTCAGCCCATCTCTGGATTTTTTCCAGAGCTGCCAGGAAGTTAAGACTCTAAATGTAGGAAGAAATCCATTCCGGTGTACCTGTGAATTAAGAGATTTCATTCAGCTTGAAAAATACTCAGAGGGCATGATGGTTGGATGGTCAGATTCATACATCTGTGAATACCCTTTGAATCTAAAGGGGACTCAGTTAAAAGATGTTCATCTTCCTGAAATATCTTGCAACACACCTTTGTTGATTGTCACCATTGTGTTTATCATGCTAGTTCTGGGGATGGCTGTGGCCTTCTGCTGCCTCCACTTCGATCTGCCCTGGTATCTCAGGATGCTAGGTCAATGGACACAGACATGGCACAGGTTTAGGAAGACAACCCAAGAACAGCTCAAGAGAAATATCCAATTCCATGTGTTTATTTCATACAGTGAACATGATTCTGCCTGGGTGAAGCATGAATTGATTCCCAATGTAGAGAAAGAAGATGGTTCTGTCCTGATTTGCCTTCACGAGGGAAACTCTGACCCTGGCAAGAGCATTACTGAAGATACCATAAAATGCATTGAGAAAAGTTATAAGTCCATCTTTGTTTTGTCTCCCAACTTTGTCCAGACGGAGTGGTGCCATTATGAACTCTACTTTGCCCATCACGATCTCTTCCATGAAAGTTCTGATTACATAATTCTTATCTTACTGGAACCCATTCCACTCTACTGTATTCCTACCAGGTATCCTAAGCTGAAAACTCTCATGGAAAAGAAAGCATACTTGGAATGGCCCAAGGATAGGCGTAAGTGTGGCCTTTTTTGGGCAAACCTTCGAGCTGCTATTCGTGTTAATTTATTAGAAACCAGAGAGATGTGTGAACTGCAGACATTCACAGAACTGAATGAAGAGTCTCGAGGTTCTGCAATCTCTCTGATAAGAACAGACTGCCTATAGAGTCCCACCCACCCCTAGGGAAATTGGGACCTGAATATACTGTTAGGATATAAATTGATACAACCTTTATGATGGCAATTTGGCAATATCTATTCAAATGAAAAATTATCATTCCTTCATGTCAGTTCCTTGAAGGAGCTCTAAGAATGTATCCTAGAGAAATGCAATTTGCAAAGGTTTATGTAAAAAAGGCATTCATCCTGGCATTGTTTGTAATCATGAAAAATTAAAAACAGCTCAAATGTCCACAAAATAAGGATTGATCTAACAAATTATAGTACATTAATGCAACAGAATATTACACAGCCATTAAAAAATGAGGTAGCTCTATATTTTCTGGTATGGAGAAAGTTTATATTTTGGTTTATACATTGAAATAGGAGTCTAAAGGAATCTATACCTGTACATTGGTGTAGTAACAGTGGTTAGGGTCTGGGAGTTTGGATTACAGGGAGCATTTGGTTTCTATGTTGTATATTTCTGTAATGTTGGAGTTGCTTAGAATGAATCTATACTTCTTTTGCAAGCAGAGAAAACAATAAAGATAATGTTAAAAGCCTACACATCCTACTCATTTTGTTTGATCTTCCCTTCTAGCCTCACAGTTCATTGGAAGAAAACAAGCTCTCTTGAATTTTGCAAAAACAAACATCAAGAACAAACATGTTCTTTCCCTGATTAGGAAAATTTCTGTGGCTCACCCACATGATAAAGGAAGGAAATGCCTTTAAGATCTGACACCGATCGCCTTGCATCCTATCATTGAACCCTATCAAATTATTGGCCCTTTCCCAGAACACACATCTCCTTTCATGCCCCCAGACTCTAGAACTTGGCATCATGTCTGCCTGTGATACCTTTCCTGACTTAGTTCGTTTAGGAAATCTTACATATCCTTCAGGCACAATCCAAATGTCGACTCTTCTTTGAAACTTTCCTCATTTCTTCCCCCAAGCATGATGTTCCTCTATTCTCTGTAACACTTGGGACATATTTTCATCACCAAACTGATTCTATATCTTTAAAAAAATCCCTTTCTTACTCTTCTATGAGCTCCTCAAAGGTGAGGACAGACTTCCCTCTGCCCTTGTATCAGCGGCAGTTTGCTCAGTCCATGGTTCAGAAAAGATGCTCAATGAATGTTTATGGAATGGACGTTGGGTTAGCTAGAGGAACTCAGTAGGGACTCAGCTGGCTTCAGGATAGAGAGTGGAATTTGAAGGCAAATTCTGAGAAGCTGAAGAGGAAGAGCAGGAATAGGTGAAAGGAAGAGAAGACTGAGAACCCAGAATTGATGGATTCCTGAGTACAGCTTGAATCAGGTGAATTTGCCAATATTTGGTTGTTCTTGACTTACAAAGACATCTATTTCAGCTCGTTCAAGCTAATAAAACCAATCTCCTAAGCAGGCTAAAATTGGGCTCTGCATCTACTGTGTTTCCTTATAGTTTGTGGTCGTATGAATTCCTCACACTAGTAGTCATTAAAAAAAGTGGACTCAAGAAGGTCAGCCTGAGAGTGTAGGGAGAAGGCTGGTGTCAATCTAGAAGTGGGTTGTACTTCCATTTGGCCGACGGCCAGTCTACTCTGAGGAGCTACAGTTCAGCAGCCCTGAGGCTGAGTGTCTCTCTTCTGTCTTCCTGGTGAGCCTTGGTCTGTCTGGTAGAATGGGAAACCCGAGGAAACCACAGTGGAGAGATGGCAGAGGATTAGGAGAACACCTCTCCTCCCAGGGTCCCAGCAGCTGGGCTGCTGATATTAGTGTGATTCACGGCTTCGGAAAGAGTCAGACAGACACTGTATAAAGACTTTGTCGATCTTGCATAAATTAGTGTGAGACTCTTACCTTTACAGATTAATTAACTTGGAACAAACAAAGAGGATAACATCAGCCCTAAAGTTGTCAGGATTGGGTTATTCATGGCCGTTATTCCTGTCCCCAGTTTAGTAATACAGTTTTTTAAATAGACATTTTATTATAATTAAAAAAAATAACACATTAGGCTTAGTTCTCAGCAACTTCTGATTTTAGCAGCTGGACAACCCCTAAATCTTCCCCACAATTATTTGAGATCTGGTTTCTGTCTGCAGTCTTTACCTACTCACCAGGGCATCCTGCGTTTGCAACCTGATTCACATTCCTAAAACAACGTTCTTGTTCTATCAGTAACTCACGACCGGAGGTAGCTTCTCAGATTAGCCACCCTTTGTCCACAAGCCAGAACGTGTTCTTTGTATAAAGGATGAAGAATAATTGGGATCCTGGTTTCCCCTGGAGGTTGTGAGGACGGCTTCATGACTGGTACTCTGCTGGGGAAACTTCCCATGGTCCCTTAGCTCCGTTTTTCACCTGTGTGAAGCTGGTACTGATCTCAGCCCTCCATTATCATTTTTCTATTTATTTTGCTTATTCCATCTTCCCCCACTAGAATGCAAACTCCTTTAGAGCAGAGATTTTGTCTATTTTGCTCACAGATGTTGCTTCTACCTGTGCCCAGGACAGTGCCTGGCACATAGCTACTCTCCAAGGATTTTCCAAAGGAAATATAGTTTGTCTGTAGACACTTCGTTGATTGGCCGCCTCTGCTCTTCTCAGGTCTAGCAGGGCAGCCAAGGTCACCCACTTCAGTGTCAGCCCTTGTTGTACATCAGGCACATAGATTTACTCGGCAGGGAGCCTCCCTCACCTTCAATAACTATATTTTTGCTTACATTTTCTGGGACCAGCCGTCCCTGGGTCGTCTCCCCCTGCCCCCCACCTTTGGCTCTTCTCTTTACTTCCACCTGTTGGGATCTGCTTCATCTCAGGGGCTTGCTGTGGACAGCCCTTGAATTTCAGAGTCTGCAGATTATAGGAATCACCACAAATGGGTTTTATGGTCCCCCCCAACCCCCATCAGTGTCCCTCTTCTTGTTGCTGTATCAGCTTTTCAAGAGGAGAAGGGGAAGTTCTGGGCCAATAAAGCCTCTGCCATGGCCCACTCCTCAGACGCCTTCCCCTCTCCCCCACCCCCAGATCTTTGGAGAGACTTCCTTGAATTTTCCGATAGGTTTTGCTTCTGTAGTTCCCTGATGGCATGTCTGTAATGATGGGTACATTCTTAAGCCCTGGTACGGCCAGGCCTGACAATGTCCTCCAAACAGGATGTCCCTGGCCCACATCCAGACCCACATGGATCCTGGTCTTCACTCGACCCTTCAAGGTACTTTCTGACCCTCTGCCTTGCACATGAGGCCAACCAGGTATCCTGCGGAGCTCTGGATCTCACGCCTATGCGGTCCTCTCAGAGACTGGTGGTTGGGCCTCCATTTGAGGTGGACAGTCCGGCAAGAAGATCACTTCTGCTGGCTGAAGCAGCGTGGGGTCACCCAAGATTGGGCCACCAGAACGGTGCACATGTGCTGATTTGGGGTGACTCACATATCGACCACAAGATGACGTGGGGGGTCTGGGCTACCAACAGTCTACCACCAACCCTTGGGCTTGAGCCAGCAGTGTAGGCCTGTGTCCATCTGTGATTTGATTGTGGTGCCACCTCCTGTCTTCAGTACCTGTGACAGGTGTGACAGCAGATGCTGCCCGCTTCATCCCCCAGCCCCCAGCATCCCGGGTGATAACCACCATTGCTGCAGTTCTGTGCCATGTATTAGGTAGTCCTTGGAGGATGGCTTTCAAGACTGAACACCAATGGGCTTTCCGGTCAATGTCCTCTCTCACCTCCCATTGACATGACGACATCATGCTCTCCCTGTCGTAAGCCATGTTCATAAGGGGAGGACATATGTTGTGGGAGTGGAACTGAGCCTCTCTCTTCTTGCATGGACCCCTCACTACCCTCCCCACTGGCGATGGTGAGTTTTCAGTCAACACTGAAAGAGCTCCCATTCTAGGGATGCAGTGATTACCATCTCAAGAGTCCAAGAGAAGACACAACTGGAATATGCCTTATTCTATGTTTCCACCATAAAATTCTGAATGTTAGACTAAACAGGACCAGAAAACAAATACTAGTTTACGTTTTCCTGCATACTTTGGGGAAGACTTGCATCAGTGAGGCACAGCACTCTGAGAGAGAGTCACTGTAAGGCATTGTGGACAGATGCAGTGACATGAGTAGTAATAAAACCATCATTACAGACATGCTATCAGGGAACTGCAGAGGCAAGAAGATCTATACTGTTTAATGGAAGCAGGTTCCGAAGAGCCGTGGTCTGTGTGGTTAATTACAGCATTGCTTTTTTTTTTTTTTTTTTTGGTGGAAATTAACCAGGAACAGTACATTGGACAATAAAATGCCTGAAGAGATGGTTCCTGGATTTGAACAGGGCGAGAAGGTGCTTGGACCCTACAAAGAATCTTCTGAGGCACAATGGACAATGGACAATGTACAAGTAACTCTTCTCTATCCATCTCCATGGAAAAGTCACTGTACTTCACATAGGTCTGTACCTTTTGAAACATTTTAAAATCAGGTTATTTATATAATAACTATAAAAGACAGGAGCTCTGCAAAAAAAAATTTTCCTGCCGCCCTGCACACCCGAGGCAGCTCTGAGAAGGAGAATATCCTGGCTTATGCAGCCAGAACATACATTGCTTCTTATTTCTTGGTGGCACAATGACTTATTTCAGTTTCAGGACAGTTTTTGTCTCGAGTGCTAATGGGGATGTGGTGAAATTCAGTGCTAAGATTGATGGATCTGACAGTTTGGAACAGGCAAATTCTAGTACCATGATATTAAGGTTATAGGAAGTTCCTCCTATGGTTTTCATAAAAAACTGAAAGAAGAAGAGGCATCTTATTTTATATCACGATGGGTGAAAGTACCACATTATTAACTTATGTTCTCCCCATGGAGGAAGTTAGAGCCTTAGTTGTGCCCAGGAACTCTCCAATCCTAAGGCCCTGAAGTGTTTGACTTCCTGGAAGCAGTACCTTTGGTCCTGGGAAAAAAATAGACCAGAGACATATGCTGGAAGAATCTCTACCAGGTTAGCTCTCATTGTCATTAGGACCAATGTCTTCTTTTAATTCCTAGACTCACTAGCCCTGAGGAGATCCAAAGACCCATCAGCCCTCAACCTCCTCCTGGTTCTTTTATTTCTAAAAAAGGGGTGAATCAGTCTCCATGATGCTGTTTGAAGTATCCTGGCCTACTGTGTAACAATACAAACCTGACCCTTCTTGGGGTTTATATGTGCCTGTCACTGTTCTAAGGCTGTTATGAACTTTACCTGTTAATCCTCATAGACCTGTGAATTAAATTTTATTATTATTCTCATATAATAGACAAAGTACCCAAGGTACCAAAAAGTTAAGGTTTCGTGGCTAGTAAATGACAGAAATTCAAGGTGGTCTGATTACAGAGCCTGCTTTCTTATCTTTCCTGCTAGGCTGCCTCCCAAGAGCTTGGAAACTAACTACTGTTCCTGCTAGACCCTGTTCTCGGATGGAGGGATCTTGTTGCATAAGAGAAATTAGCATGGTTTGGTGTGTAACCCACATGCTTCCAGCCCTCACTGCCTGTGGCTACAAAGAAGCCTCCTCAACATCAATGACCCCAAATTCTTGGTCCCTATGAATACTTCTGTGGGATCCCAAGGAGCCTTGTGTGTGCTCATATCCCACACTGTCAGCCACTCTCACCATCTGGTACCACCACAGTCTACTCCACTCCAGCTATCTCAGGTATCTAGACTGGGGCCTGTCAAGGTCCTTGAAGGAGTCTTGCACTATTGACGTCGCTGAATGAAGTGCCTTCTTGATGGTGCTAATGTTCATGTTAAGGGTGCTTTCTCCCAATAATCCCAAATCCACTTATCTAGAGGTGAGAAGCCATGCTGAGCTCCGTATGGTGGTGGGTTCAATATCTTTCCTCAAAACTGGGTGTCGACATCTCAGCATCCCATAGCTGCAATGCTAGGATTCAGAATCTCACCAAGTCAACAGGCTCAACATCACTAATCATCAGGGAAATGCAATCAAAACCACAACGAGATACCACCTCACACCTGTTAGAATGGCCGTCATCAAAAAGACAAGAAATAACAATTGTTGGCAAGGATGTGGAGGTAAAGGAACCCTTGTGCACTGTTGTTGGAAATGTAAATTGGTGCAGTCACTATGAAAAACAGCAGGGAGTTTTTTCAAAAAATTAAAAAGAGAACTACCATATGATCTAGCAATTTCATACCTGGGTATTTATTTGAAGAAAACAAAAACCACTGATTTGAAAAGAATATATGTTCATTTCAGCACTATGTACAATAGTCAAAATATGGAACTAACCTAAGGGTCCATGGATAGTGAATGAATAAAGAAAATGTGGTGTATAAACAATGGATTATTATTTAGCCATAAAAAAAAATCTTGCCATTTGTGACAACATGGGTAGACCTTGAAGACATTAGGCTAAGTGAAGTAAGTCAGGCAGAGAAAGACAAATACTACTTGATCTCACTTATATATGGAATCCAAAACAAAAACAAGACCAAAAGCAAAAAAACAAGGTCATAGATACAGAGAACAGATTGGTAGTTGCCAGAGGCAGGGGTAGAGTTGTGGGTGAAATGAGTGAAGGGGGTCAAAAGGTACAAATTTCTAGTTATAAAATAAGTCATGGGGATGTAACGTACAGCATGGTAACTATAGTTAATAATACTGTACGGCATATTTGAAAGTGGCTAAAAGTGAAGATATTAAAAGTTCTCATCACAAGAAAAAAATTTGTAGCTATGTATGGTGTTACAAATGTTATTATGGTGTTACAGATGTTAATTAGACTTATTGTAATGATCATTTTGCAATAGATACAAATAGCTAATCATTATATTGTACACCTGAAACTAATGTAATATTAAATGTGAATCATGCCTCAATAAAAAAAAAAAAAATAGGAAACGTAAGACAATCCTATTGGTGCTTACAGTTTATCTGAAAGTGACTAATAATTTAAAATCTGATGTCATATTAAATGACTCTGTTAGAGAAATAGATAAATAAACCTTCAAAAACAAACGTATTGATTTGGGTGCACATAAATATACACTATAAAACTACCAAATCTATAAAGTACCAGTCAACTTTTTAAAATAAAAAGTGACTGTGGCTATATACACAACCTCAGAAAACTTCCTGATTAAAGAGACACTAAGGAAAGAGGAAAACACCGCATATTCATTCCAATAAAAATAGTACCATAAGGGGGACTTCCCTGGTGGTGCTGTAGTTAAGAATCTGCCTGCCAGTGCAGGGCACACAGGTTTGAGCCCTGGTCTGGGAACATACCACATGCCGCAGAGCAACTAAGCCCTTGCGCCACAACTACTGAGCCTGTGCTCTAGAGCCCGCGAGCCACAACTACTGAGCCCATGCGCTACAACTACTGAAGCCCACGCATATAGAGCCCATGCTCTGCAACAAGAGAAACCACCGCAATGAGCAGCCCGCGCACCGCAAAGAAAAGTAGCCCCCACTCGCCGCAACTAGAGAAAGCCCACACGCAGCAACGAAGACCCAATACTGCCAAAAATAAATAAATAATAAAATAAATAAATTTTGTAAAAAAAGTACCATAAGTATGTATAATCAAAATAATGATCTGGTGAAATTTTTCTATAACTTTTATAACCTTTTAATTTCTTCCCATTGTCAAATATTCATTTTTCTGAAAAGTGAAAGTGAAGAAAAATCACTAGATCTTTTGATGCTTAATAATAAATTATGAAGGCAAAATTGTGAATAACTAGCCTATTGGGCAAAAATAATTTTTGGTCCTTTGCTGTTTCCCTTTCCAGTTTTTGTACAAGATTGTTTCAGGATTCATAATTGTGCAAAGACCATAAAATTGTGTCATATTTCTTAGCCTTTACAATTTATATAACAAGTTCAAATTAGAATATTAAAACATTTTATTCTTTAAAAAGTTCAGGAAATCGGCTCCCCCAAGCCAAGTATGTGGTTTATGTAATCAAAACAAATAGCTGAACTACATGTGCTACGCGAGATTAAAAGCAACAACGAAACCTCTTTCCTCAAAACAGGCTGTCAACATCTCAGCATTTCAAAGCTTCTACGCTGGGATCCAGAGTCTCACCGAGTCTCTTATGAAATCCGTTCCTGGGAAATCCCTTCCTGGGAGCTCTGAACCAGCCCAGGGAGGAAGGAGTGTGAAACGGCGCCCCCTCCCTTCCCCTGTCCGTGCTCCTTCCCACCCCTCCTTTGCGACCCCCCAAAACACCATCTCCCCCAACCCAGTTATTCATAGCAATTTATGCATGTAAACGGAGAGGAGTGAACATCATCCAAACAGCGAAACTTTTCTTCCCAGTTTGGGTTCTGATAGGACGCCCTGCTGCATATTTTATGCAAATTGGATGGGGAGGTTTACCCCCTAAGGAGGCCCAGGAGAGGACGGAGGGGGGAAATTAACTCCATTGTCAGAACCTTAAAAAAACCTGAGAGCTAACATCTTCCTTAGATTTTACAAGCAAAAGCTGGCTAAACTTTAAACTGAACTGATAGATTAAAACTGAATAGATAGAAATTTGTTTTTCATTTTGAAATCTCTGTCTTAAAACCAGCTTCAGGCCCCCAAAGGCCACAAATAATAAACGAAGATCACTGAAAAGGAAAAACCAAACCGGAAAATAAAAAAACAAACAAACAAAAAAAACCAAGAGAAGTAGCAGCACAGCGGGAGGCAGCTGCCCTGCAACTTCTCATTTCGCAGCGTGCATCTAACCTTAACGCCAGGGCCCCAGGGAAGTCGGATTAGAAGCAGTTTCACTTCGTTGGTTGCGCCCCACCCACGGGCCTTTCCGGAGGCGGAAAGCAGAAGATCAAGATATTAAAATAGATCCCATTGTGCATGCAAGAGCAACGCCATCAGCACGGCGTCTCTTCCGGCTAGGCCACATTTTCAATTCCCAGTTTGGCTCCCCTCAGCCTATTTATACGGACTCTACTAGAAACCTGAATTGGCTTTTGGGGGGAGCTATGGAGTGTGTGCTGAAGCATTTGGCCACTTCGTGTTTTATAAGTTCTGCAATAAGTTCTTTAATGAGCCCCCGTGTCAGAGAAAGAACGTCCCGGGAAAACCCTTTCTGATCTTCTCCACGGCTCACCTTGACCAGGGCACCTGCCACATCAGTCACCCTTCAGAGGACGGAACCGCAGGAGGCTTGTGGGATTGGCATGTTAAAAGAAAGCTGCCCTCTTTTTCTTTTGTTGTTTCCCATTTTTCTTTCTTCTTCCTCTCCACTACCTCCGAAAGGCGTAGAATGGGGCCGCTTTTCGGGTCTACTTAATTCTTACTCCCGGCCCACATCAAGACCACAATGCAGAAATGCCGAAAGCTCCAGCATCGGCATCACCTGAGACCTTGTTAGAAATGCAGGCTTTCAGGCTCCATCCCAGACCTAATGAATTAGAATCTGCATTTTAACAAGACCTCAGCTGATTCTTACTCTCAGTAGGGTTTGAGAAGCACTGTGAAAGAAAGCTTGGAAAATGAACCTATGCCCGTGTGTGAAATTTTGGGTCACAGCGACACCTTGTGGTTACCGTAGTAGTTGCTGTTGAGCTTTCCGGTGGGCAAGCTGCTTTTGACTGAACAGCAGTTCATTATTCATCACTGGAGGAAACAAGATGAAGGTTGTACCAGTTCCCGGAGGTCTCCGGGTTTGGCCTCTCTCCACCACGCTGTCAATCAAAGAGATACGGGCTCTTTTCCAAGGATGCCTTCTACCTGAGTTGGGAACAGCTTATAGCCATAGTGATTTCATGCATTCGAAATTAGAACCAGCAGGATCAACAGATCTCAAAGTATTTCTTTCCCCTTCACAAGACTTATCATAAAATTCATAAAGCCATTAAAACTCAGTGACACAAGAATGGTTCTAGAGATTATTGAGATGAGTAGTTCCCACCTTTTAAACATGAAGCTCGCTTTATAATAATGGTTGGTATTTACTGAACATTTACTCTGTTTCAAGCACTGTTCTAAGAGCCTGCAGGCCTTTAATCAATTAAACCTCACATCAATTCAGTGAGACAGGTGTTATATTATTTCTAGTTTGTAGATCCCTCTCTGACAGTAATATTTATTGGTTGAGAAAAATCTATACTAACAAGAAACTAATATTATGACTCTAGTAACTCTTGGGAATGAATTTGCATTGAATTAAATCCAATCACTTCTACATACATTTAGGGAAGAGTAGTGCAGACATATACGATATGTTATCTACCCAGCCTCAGACAGTGTTTGGGGTGTATATAGACTTGGGGTATCTTGCAACAGCTCCAAGGCTCTCCAGAGGATTCATAGCTCACAGTCTGGGAGCCCCGATGTAGAAATACCCCCAATCCTTTATTGATGCCATACCATGCACTCCGGAACATGGCTGATTTCATCTAGTCTCTGATGATTAGCAGGACCAGGCTTGCCTTGGCCTTGGATGGGAGACTTCTGGGGAGTAGGAAACGTCTCAAAGAAGTTCCCCGTGGTTATATTTCTAGCTTGAAAACTACACTGTAGAGACCAACAGACCCCATGGACTGTTGCTCCCTTCTGTTCTCCAACCCATACACCCTAGAAAAAATAATTTTCCTAAAACAGAGTTCTGTTTGAGTTATTCCCCAACACAAAGTTACTCCAACTATGCCCAGCTGGTTATGTGAGCTAAAGCTTATTCTGATTACCTAGGTCTTCAAAGTAAAATCTAATACCAACCAACCTGCTTGCTGCTACTCCCTTTACTCTGTCTAGACTATTCGTCTAGTCTCTGTGGTGGAAAATGGTGACCTCAGAGGAGACCTCTAGGAGGCCAGCTAGTGGCTAAGGTGACCCTCTCCAGGAAGTCACTTGGGATGCAGAGGTAGGTCCTACACAGACACAGGAAAACAGTTCTGGCAAGTAACAGTTAGATAGCCTTTTCTCAAGACCAAGCACGAGTTTACTGTGAAAAGTATCATTACTGACAGGTAAGTACAAATGCTGGTGGGTATTCTCTTCTTCAGCCCCTCGGTGGAAGAAATAGCATAACCAGAAGTTTGCTTGGTCAGTACGAGTCTTGGCCATTTCATGTTTCTGGCTGCCCAGTTTCAAACCCATCTTTTTAAAAGTACAACATTTCCTTTTGGGCATTCTTTCTTCCCACTGGACATAGTCTGGGAGACAATGACCAAGATTCCAGCATTCCTTCATTAATGGGTAGAGAGGTGGCCCAAGCTAGGTCAGTTACATTCTCTCTTCCTGGTATTTGAATCTTGACTGGAGGATCAAAGAAACAAAAAAGAATTCTATTTCATCCCAGCCTTCCAGAACCTGCTTTCAGACTTCTTGCGGGTCTTTGCATCTTATCCTCAAGAAATATCCTAGTTCCTGCCTGTTTCTGCGCCTCCACCCTGTTATTGACTCTGTGAGCCCCCAGCATCCTTCCAAAATAATTTTTTTCTTTTAATTAAGTTAATGTGCTACTCAGCTATTGCTAGAATAATGTTGTATTAAAAAGCACCCTCAAAATCTAAATGGTTTGAGGCAACAGAATTTTATTTTCCTAACCCACAGGTCTGTTGGTCCACCAGGGTGGTTCTGTTTCAGACTTCAGGTCTGGTTAGGTCTGCTCCACGTACCTCTCATTTGAAGGCACCAGCAACTATTTTTTTTTTTAATTGTGAAAATTTTTAATTAAATAAATAGGGTGATGCAATAGACAGGGACTGAGAATCTATTGCAATAGTTCTTCAGAGAAAGCTGTCAGAAAGCCTTTTGGAGGTGCAAATATTTAAGATAAAAATACTTTGTCCCTTTACTTTTTCTTATTCATCAGTTTCAAATAATACATTTGAAAATACGTTTCATAGATTACTTTAAATTTTCTAAAATTCACATATTATGACTTGACTGTTTGCTGCAGGATGCGGGCCATAGAGGGAAGAACTACACATTTTCTTATTGAGAGAGTTATTATATGGTCGTTATTTAACCAATGAATTTTTTTGTTTTTTATGGATAGTTATAGAACATTGCCTACCACAGTAGACTGGATACCTTAGTTTTCTCAACGGAAGAGAAGCAAAATCAATAAATCTATATTAGGAGTTGGCAAACTTTTCCTGTAGTGGGCCATGTAAGCAAATTATTTAGACTTTGCAGAACATATGGTCTGCTACAACTATCCGACTCTGCCGTTGTATGATGAAAGCAGCCATAGACAATATATAAATGAATAAGCATGACTGTACTCCAGTAAACATTTCATTACAAAAACAGGTGGCAGGTCAGATTTGGCCCCCAGGCTGTAGTTTGGCAACTCCTGAGCTATCTGACAGTGACACCAGCAGCTATTCAGGGCATGCTCTTCTCATGATAGATGGTAGTGGGCAGGGTAAACCACACCAGCACATTTGACATCTCTAGTTGAGCATCATATATGTTATTCTGCATTCTGTTGGCCAAAGCAAGTCATGTGGTCAAGCTCAAACTCAGTTGTGTGGACATGTGCATTTTGCCTACTCTACAGTAGGGAGGCAATGCAAAGTCACCGTAGAAACGGCACCAATGTATTTGCATTATTCTGTTACCCGCAGAGAGTGTAAACCTGGGACCATTAACCTACCTTGGTTAACCAGAAAATAATAAAATATTAACAGAAGTTAATTTTAACCCAGTCAAATTTATCAATCTTTTCCTTTATGATTTATGCTTTCCAAGTCTTGTTTAAGAATTCTAAAAAAAAAAATTCTTCTTTGCTGTATGTCAATTATATGTCAATAAAACTGAAAGAGAAAATAAAAAAGAAATTCTTCTTTGACCCAAAAACATCACAGTCTTCTTCTTCTTTTTTTAAATGAATTTATTTATTTTATTTTTGGCTGTGATGGATCTTAGTTACTGTGCGCGGGCTTTCTCTAGTTGTGAGCGGGAGCTACTCTTCGTTGCGGTGCGCGGGCTTCTCATTGTTGTGGCTTCTCTTGTTGTGGAGCACGGGCTCTAGGTGCGCGGGCTTCAGTAGTTGTGGCACGTGGGCTCAGTAGTTGTGGCTTGCGGGTTCTAGAGCTCAGGCTCAGTAGTTGTGGCGCACGGGCTTAGTTGATCCGCAGCATGTGAGATCTTCCCGGGCCAGGGCTCGAACCCGTGTCCCTTGCGTTGGCAGGCAGATTCTTAACCACTGCGCCACCAGGGAAGCCCCATAGCCTTCTTTATTTTGTTTTTCACACTTAAGTCTTTAGTCCAGAGTATGGGTAAAGCAGGGATCCAATTGAGTTTTTGCTAATGGCAGACCAATTGCCCCAGCATTGTTTTTTGAATAATTCATCCTATTCCAAGTGATCTGTAAAACCACTTTTGCCATGTATCAAGTTTTCATAAATGCAGAGTGTCTTTCTGGACTCTTTATTCTGTTTCATTATTCTATTTGTCAGCCTCTGCTGATACTCCACCTCTCAATTATTTGGTCTTTAACCTTCATTTAGAATCAGCTTGTCAAATTCCATATATATACACACTAAAAGTGCCCCTCAACATTTTGTTTGGAATATCTTTGAATTAAAGATTAATATGGGGAGAAAAAAAAGGTTTTCAAGATAATAAATCCTCCTCTTCATGAACATGGAATATCTCTCCACTTATTTGGGTCATCTTTAATTACATTCAATAAAATTTTATAATTTTCTTCTTAAAGTATGCCATCATTTGTTAGATTTATTCCTAGACATCTTATTTTATGCTATTTAAAATGATATAAATGCAACCTTTTAAAATGATATCTTTTAATGATTTGCTGCAGTGTGTTGAATATAAACAATTTTTGTATATTGATCTCAAAGCCAGCGACTTTTATCATAATAGCGAGCATTCATATAATCCTCACTACGTGCCAGGCACTGTTCTAAGCATTTTATACCTATGGAATGCATTCAATCTCACAATGACTCTGTGAAGAAGGTTTTATTATTATAACTATTTATAGATGAGGGAACTGAAGTCCAGAGAAGTGCAGAGAGGTTAAGTAAATTGTCTAAGATGGTAAGTGGTGGAGCCAGAGTTCAAACTCATCCAATATCCAAAGCTATAACCACAACACTGTATTTTTCTCTTATCCTTGTTAAGCTCTTTCATCAGTTCTAATAATTTGCTGGTCTATTCTCTTAGGTTTTTCATGCAAACAACAAGAACAACAAACACTTTAAAAATCAACTAGCAAATATATGGTAATGCTCTATTAAAGCAGGGCAAGGTGTGTGTGGGGGGGTGTGTCTCTGTGTGTATGTGTGTGTGTGTCTGTGTGTGTGTGTCTCTGTGTGTGTATGTCTGTGTGTGTGTGTGTGTTTCTGTGTGTATGTGTGTGTATGTCTGTGTGTGTGTGTGTCTGTTTCTGTGTGTATGTGTGTGTATGTCTGCGTGTGTGTGTCTGTTTCTGTGTCTGCTTCTGTATGTGTGTGTGTGTGTGTGTCTGCTTCTGTGTGTCTGTTTCTGTATGTATGTGTGTGTATGCGTGTGTGTATGTCTGTGTGTGTCCGTTTCTGTGTGTCTGTGTGTGTGTGCATGCTAGGAGGAGGAACTTTATGAAGAGCAGCATTCTCAAAGCGAATGGAATTCACTGAGCCCTTGGGGTGGCTGGTATACTTCCCGAGGAGCCAGGAATTTCTGGCATGGCTGCAACTAGCCAAGTCAGGGCATCCTCAGAGAGGCCTGCAGGCTCCAGGGAGGCCTGAATAGGAAAGGAGGCCCAGGGCCAAGCCCAACAGAGAGTGTCAAATGACAGGCCGGCTCCTTCCCCACCCTCCACCTCCAGATCTGGGCTGAATCAAAGGGCCATTGAGGCCCCTCCCTTTCACAGACTGAGGCCACTGGGGCAGCCCCCTGAGGCTGAAACGCAACAATCCCACAGGCTTCTGCTCCAAACAGGCTAGTGTTTGAAACCACAATATACTTGGCTCCAGTTTTACACACATTACTTTCCTGGTGCTGAAAAAAAAAAAAAAAAAAAGAATTAGAAGAATGAAAGTGAGAGGCCTTGAGGGATGGGAATTCTTTTTCCAGTCTAGTGAATGAGGTTAATAAGTAGAAAAATAAAACTACTCTCCGTGAAGGGTCTTTGGAAGGGTTACCAGGCCATGATAATTAAAAGCAAATTAAAAGGCTATATCATTCATTCAGCCTCAGTCGCCTCTCTCAGCCCTGAGGGAACTGAGTCTACTTCAGGGCAGCGAGGGAGAGGGCGGGAGAAGGGGGGAGAACCGGCCTCCTCAGCCATGTGGAGTGATAGCCCTTAAGGAGAAGTAGGGACATGCACCTGCAGCTCTGTGTCCCTCTGTGGCATCCCACTCAAATGCTAAGTCATGAATTAGGGAATTGACTGACTGATAATCCCCCCACGCCTCACCGCACACCGGACACTTGCTCACACATTTCAAAGGAATGGGTCATCTTGCAGGAGTCCCTTGTTATCTCTCTGGCTCTCAGTTTCCTCTCTGTAAGATGAAGGTGTGAACTAGATCAGTTTTTTTCAAACGGTGCTCTCCTGAGTCCCCTCTGAAGCCTGGGTCATGGAGGATGGAGGGAAAGGGAACTGTGAATCGAGCCATTTAGCCCATGTCTGATTCTGCCATCTTTGACCTCGTACCATTTTCAGCACAAACTGGTTGAGCAGTTAATTCTAACAGGACTGTTCCTATGACATGCTGACTCTGTCAACTATTCCAGGTGACGCCAGAGGTCAGAGCCACTGCCTCTGCACTGGTTTGGTCCATATTGCCACCTTGAAGAAGGTGTGGAAGGTTCCCGCCAGCATCATGTCTTTCTCAAGGAGACTAGGAAAGACTTGTGATGACCCAGGTGGGTGGTGTGTGACCACAGGTTCTGTGCTAGTGGCTTCAGGAAGTAGCCCTGTGGCCTGGGTTGGAATGAGATCTTGCAGATCTACATCTGTGTTTTCACAAACTCAGGTGAGATTTTGCATAAGCTTCTGCAACAATTTCCCTGAGAAACCCTTTCTGAGCTCCCAAGTTGGGTTGTGATGCTTTTCCGAAGCACCTCGATTATTCACTACCCTAGAACTTAAAATGTTAGTGGTATTGCCTGTTCACCTACTCACTTGTATCCTTTCTCTGGTCTTGAAGTCAGAAACTGTGGCTTTTCACTATAAATCCCTAGGACCTGGCAAAATCCCGGCCACACAAGGTGATTGTATTTTCAAAATATAGCAACTGCAATATTTCCAGTTTCACATGTTCTTCCACAAACTTTCCACTTCCCATCACGATTCACATCTATTTCCCCTCCCCTGAGACCCAGGTTGGGGAGTGTGGACTCTGTGCCTGCCTCAGTAAATAGAATGCTGCAGAATGCTTGACTTCCAAGGCCAGATTATCAAAAGCAATAAGGCTTCTGCCTGATGCTCTCTTCCTTGGGATATTCTCCCTGGAAACCAGCCAGCAGCTTGTGAGGATACAACCATGTGGAGAGCCAGTGATGCCCCCAGCCGACCGCCAGCTTCAACCGCCTGACAGATGAGCATACAAGACTTCATATGATTCCAGCCTCTAGCTTTCAAGTCCTCCAGCTGAGGCGTCCGACATTGCAGGGCAGAGACAAGGTATGCCTGGTGCGCCATACCCACATTCTTAACCCTTAGATTCTGTGAGCATAATAAACGTTTTTACTGCACCACTAAGTGTTGGGGATATTTGTTATGTAGCCATGGTAATTGGAACAGTGGTCAATGATAGACACTAAATACATTAATAAATGGTTGGCCATGGGTTCTGTCAGATCCCTGGACCCACCTAGAAGGTGGAAAAGACAAAAGCTATTCCAGGAAATGGGTGGAAGTGTATTGTGTTCCTCTAAAGTTTTGAGTCATAAATATCTATTAGTGTCTACTGTACTAGTAGAAAAGACTCTTTTAAAAAACAGTGCCCTATCAAGCCATGAAAAGACATGAAGGAAACAAATGCATATTACAAAGTCAAACAAGCCAATCTGAAAAGTCTATAGATTGTATGATTCCACCGAATATGACATTCTGAAAAAAGTGAAACTACAGAAACAGTAAAAAAAAATCAGTGGTTGCTAGAGGTTAGGGAGGAGGGCACAAATAGGGAGAGGACGGAGATTTTTAGGGCACTGAAACTATTCTATATGATAGGCTAATGGTGGATGCATGTTATTGTGCATTTGTCCAAACCCATAGAATGTACAATACTAAGAGTGAATGCTAATGTAAACTACAGGCTTTGGGTGATAATGATGTGTTAATGTTGGTTCATCGACTGCGACAAATGTGCCACCCTGGTGCTGATGGTGGGGGAGACTGCATGTGTGGTGACAGGGGGTATATGGGAAATCTCTATACTTTCCATTCAATTTCTTTTCCTTTCCACTCAGTTTTGCTGTGAACCTAAAACTGCTCGGAAAAACAAAGGCAATTTTTTTAAGGGGTCATTTAAATATGGTTGTATTTATTTAAGAGCCTAGGGATTCGTCCTTCCCTCTCCCCAACCTCCTCACAAATAAACAAACTGTGCAATCATTGGCGGAATTTTTAGTGTTTGTCTCAGTGCATTGGAGCTTGAGGATAAAGTCTGACCCTGCACATCAGGGGTTAATTTACCTCGGGACTTATTCTTTCATTCCTTTCTGTCTTTGGTGGACTGCACGTTATCTGGGAGCTGATCTGTTTCTAACATAATTTAAGAAGGCTTCTGTTTTTGCCTTGAGTGACAGTGAAAAAACTTCAGCCTTAAAAGGCACAGCCCTAAATGAATGGCTTAGGACTAGATTAAATCCAGGACTCCAGGGCAGTTTGAATAATGAATTCCACATTCATTATTCTTAGTTTCTCTCTCTCTGGCATTTATTAATTAGCAACTATTTTCCATAAAAATATCCAGTGGGATCATCATCCTTACAACTGACCAAAATAAATGTAATGTTTAATTTTCTGTTTTAATTAAAACTAGATGTTATAATTGGGTTTTATCATTATGTCTATTTGTTTAATAGATCTCTCCTCAGAAAATACAGCAGGTAACCACGTAGTTCCCAGAGTGATGATTTAGATGGAAGGTGACTGCACAGGGCTTTCACAGTTTTAAAAACATCTCTAATAATGATTATTCGTGATTTTGGTTTAAGCTGTCTTTAAGCTGACTTATAGACATGTAGATATGTGCACACACTTGCTAAACATCTTGGAAGAAGAGTGGTTGTCAATCTATGCCATAGAACTTCCCAACCTCCAATAGATGGCATTTTCCTTGGGCTGGGGACCTGCAGGACAGGGAAATGCATCCCCAGAAATCTAGGCTGGCAGGAGCAAAGTCTGAGAGCTGTTTTCTGTGAGTTTTTCACAGAGAAATGATTACAACAAGTAGATGCTTTTTGTTACTAAAAAATAATTTCTTATGAACATGCACTTATTAATTGGTTTTTAGTTTTATCAAAGTTCCATGTGTACAAAGTTTACCAGGTCAGATGGTTTTATAAGGCTTCTATTGAAAACCCTACTTGCCCTGTTCCATCCCCCATTTCCTCTCCACAGAGGCGATGATTTCTTTTTCTTAAAGCTTTTTCTTCTGGAGTTTGTCTCCTTATTTCTAAATTATATGCTTACACTGCTATTTTTCACATTGTCATCTGTAAAATGAGTTGAAAAATCTCATAATGTTGGTGCGAGTATTAAAAAGAATTAATTCATAAAAAGCACTTTTAACAGTGCCTGGCACTCTTGTTGTTATATTAACTTTTCAGATTTAGTTATTATCTATTGTCTTCCTACTACAAAAACATCAGCCTTAGCTCTATTACAATAAACCCTACATACACACACACACACACAAACACACAGTTTCCCCTCCTGCCACCTGACTGATGTTTGTCTATCATAAATTTTTTTTAACATCTTTATTGGAGTATAAATGCTTTACAATGTTGTGTTAGTTTCTGCTGTATAACAAAGTGAATCAGCTATATGTATGTATATATCCCCATATCCCTTCCCTCTTGTGTCTCCCTCCCACCCTCCCTATCCCACCCCTCTAGGTGGTCACAAAGCACTGAGCTGATCTCCCTGTGCTATGCAGCTGCTTCCCACTAGCTACCTATTTTACATTTGGTAGTAGATATAAGTCCATGCCACTTTCTCACTTTGTCCCAGCTTACCCTTCCCCTTCCCTGTGTCCTCAAGTCCATTCTCTACGTCTGCATCTTTATTCCTGTCCTGCCCCTAGGTTCGTCAGAACCATTTTTTTTTTTTAGATTCCATATATATGTGTTACCATATGGTATTTGTTTTTCTCTTTCTGACTTACTTCACTCTGTATGACAGACTCTAGGTCCATCCACCTCACTACAAATAACTCAATTTCGTTTCTTTTTATGGCTGAGTAATATTCCATTGTATATATATGCCACATCTTCTTTATCCATTCATCTGTCGATGGACACTTAGGTTGCTTCCATGTCCTGGCTACTGTAAATAGAACTGCCATGAACATTGTGGTACATGACTCTTTTTGAATTATGGTTCCCTTAGGGTATATGCCCAGTAGTGGGATTGCTGGGTCGTATGGTAGTTCTATTTTTAGTTTTTTAAGGAATCTCCATATTGTTCTCCATAGTGGCGGTATCAATTTACATTCCCACCAACAGTGCAAGAGGGTTCCCTTTTCTCCACACCCTCTCCAGCATTTATTGTTTGTAGATTTTTTGATGATGGCCATTCTGACTGGTGTGAGGTGATACCTCATTGTAGTTTTGATTTGCATTTCTCAAATGATTAGTGATGTTGATAATCCTTTCATGTGTTTGTTGGCATTCTGTATATCTTCTTTGGAGAAATGTCTATTTAGGTCTTCTGCCCATTTTTGGATTGGGTTGTTTGTTTTTTTGATATTGAACAGCATGAGCTGCTTGTATATTTTGGAGATTAATCCTTTGTCAGTTGCTTTGTTTGCAAATATTTTCTCCTGTTCTGAGGGTTGTCTTTTCATCTTGTTTATGGTTTCTTTTGCTGTGCAAAAGCTTTGAAGTTTCATTAGGTCCCATTTGTTTATTTTTGTTTTTATTTCCATTTCTCTAGGAGGTGGGTCAAAAAGGATTTTGCTATGATTTATGTCATAGAGTGTTCTGCCTGTGTTTTCCTCTAAGAGTTTTATAGTGTCTGGCCTTACGTTTAGGTCTCTAATCCATTTTGAGTTTATTTTTGTGTATGGTGTTAGGGAGTGTTCTAATTTCATTCTTTTACATGTAGCTGTCCAGTTTTCCCAGCACCACTTATTGAAGAGGCTGTCTTTTCTCCATTGTATATTCTTGCCTCCTTTATCAAAGATAAGGTGACCACATGTGCGTGGGTTTATCTCTGAGCTTTCTATCCTGTTCCATTGATCTGTATTTCTGTTTTTGTGCCAATACCATACTATCTTGATGACCGTAGCTTTGTAGTATAGTCTGAAGTCAGGGAGCCTGATTTCTTTTCTGCTTTTTCTGCATCTATTGAGATGATCATATGGTTTTTATCCTTCAGTTTGTTAATATGGTGTAACACATTGATTGATTTGTGTATATTGAAGAATCCTTGCATTCCTGGGATAAACCCCACTTGATCATAGGTTATGATCCTTTTAATGTGCTGTTGGATTCTGTTTGCTAGTATTTTGTTGAGAATGCTTGCATCTATGTTCATCAGTGATATTGGCCTGTAGTTTTCTTTTTTTGTGACATCTTTGTCTGGTTTTCGTATCAGGGTGATGGTGGCCTCGTAGAATGAATTTGGGAGTGTTCCTCCCTCTGCTATATTTTGGAAGAGTTTGAGAAGGATAGGTGTTAGCTCTTCTCTAAATGTTTGATAGAATTCGCCTGTGAAGCCATCTGGTCCTGGGCTTTTGTTTGTTGGAAGATTTTTAATCACAGTTTCAATTTCAGTGCTTCTGATTGGTCTGTTTATATTTTCTATTTCTTCCTGGTTCTGTCTTGGAAGGTTGTGCTTTTCTAAGAATTTGTCCATTTCTTCCAGGTTGTCCATTTTATTGGTGTATAGTTGCTTGTAGTAATCTCTCATGATCCATTGTATTTCTGCAGTGTCAGTTGTTACTTCTCCTTTTTCATTTCTAAGTCTGGTGATTTGAGTCTTCTCCCTTTTTTTCTTGATGAGTCTGGCTAGTGGTTTATCAATTTTGTGTATCTTCTCAAAGAACCAGGTTTTAGTTTTATTGACCTTTGCTATCATTTCCTTCATTTCTTTTTCATTTATTTCTGATCTGATCTTTATGATTTCTTTCCATCTGCTAACTTTGGGGTTTTTTTGTTCTTCTTTCTCTAATTGCTTTAGGTGTAAGGTTAGGTTGTTTATTTGAGATGTTTTTTGTTTCTTGAGGTAGGATTGTATTGCTATAAACTTCCTTCTTAGAACTGCTTTTGCTGCATCCCATAGGTTTTGGGTCATCGTATTTTCATTGTCATTTGTTTCTACGTAATTTTTGATTTCTCTTTGATTTCTTCAGTGATCTCTTGGTTATTTAGTAGTGTATTGTTTAGCCTCCATGTGTTTGTGTATTTTACAGTTTTTTTCCCTGTAATTGATATCTAGTCTCATAGCATTGTGGTCAGAAAAGATACTTGATATGATTTCAATTTTCTTAAATTTACCAAGGCTTGATTTGTGACCCAAGATATGATCTATCCTGGAGAATGTTCCATGAGCACTTGAGAGGAGAGTGTATTCTGTTGTTTTTGGATGGAATGTCCTATAAATATCAATTAAGTCCATCTTGTTTAATGTATCATTTAAAGCTTGTGTTTCCTTATTTATTTTCATTTTGGATGATCTGTCCATTGGTGAAAGTGGGGTGTTAAAGTTCCCTACTGTTATTGTGTTACTCACGATTTCCCCTTTTATGGCTGTTAGCTTTTGCCTTATGTATTGAAGTGCTCCTATGTTGGGTGCATAAATATTTACAATTGTTATATCTTCTTCTTGGATTGATCCCTTGATCATTATGTAGTGTCCTTCTTTGTCTCTTGTAATAGTCTTTATTTTAAAGTCTATTTTGTCTGATATGAGTATTGCTACTCCAGCTTTCTTTTGATTTCCATTTGCGTGCAATATCTTTTTCCATCCCCTCACTTTCAGTCTGTATGTGTCCCTAGGTCTGAAGTGGGTCTCTTGTAGACAGCATATATACGGGTCTTGTTTTTGTATCCATTCAGCGAGTCTATGTCTTTTGGGTGGAGCATTTAATCCATTTACATTTAAGGTAATTATCTATATGTATGTTCCTATTACCATTTTCTTAATTGTTTTGGGTTTGTTATTGCAGGTCTTTTCCTTCTCTTGTGTTTCCTGCCTAGAGAAGTTCCTTTAGCATTGGTTGTAAAGCTGGTTTGGTGGTGCTGACTTCTCTTTGCTTTTGCTTGTCTGTAAAGTTTTAATTTCTCCATCGAATCTGAATGAGATCCTTGCTGGGTAGAGTAATCTTGGTTGTAAGTTTTTCCCTTTCATCACTTTAAATATGTCCTGCCACTCCTTTCTGGCTTGCTGAGTTTCTGCTGAAAGATCAGCTGTTAACCTTATGGGGATTCCTTTGTATGTCATTTGTTGGTTTTCCCTTGCTGCTTTTAATATTTTTTCTTTGTATTTAATTTTTGATAGTTTGATTAATATGTGTCTTGGCGTGTTTCTCCTTGTATTTATCCTGTATGAGACTCTCTGTGCTTCCTGGACTTGATTAACTATTTCCTTTCCCATATTAGGGAAGTTTTCAACTGTAATCTCTTCAAATATTTTCTCAGTCCCTTTCTTTTTCTCTTCTTCTTCTGGGACCCCTATAATTCGAATGTTGGTGCATTTAATCTTGTCCCAGAGGTCTCTGAGACTGTCCTCAATTCTTTTCATTCTTTTTTCTTTATTCTGCTCTGCAGTAGTTATTTCCACTATTTTATCTTCCAGGTCACTTATCCGTTCTTCTGCCTCAGTTATTCTGCTATTGATTCATTCTGGAGAATTTTTAATTTCATGTATTGTGTTGTTCATCATTGTTTGTCTGCTCTTTAGTTCTTCTAGGCCCTTGTTAAACGTTTCTTGTATTTTCTCCATTGCATTTCTAAGAGTTTGGATCATCTTGACTATCATTACTCTGAATTCTTTTTCAGGTAGACTGCTTATTTCCTCTTCATTTTTTTGGTCTGGTGGGTTTTTACTTTGCTCCTTCATCTGCTGCATATTTCTCTGTCTTCTCATTTTGCTTAACTTACTGTGTTTGGGGTCTCCTTTTCACAGCCTGCAGGTTCATCGTTTCTGTTGTCTTTGGTGTCTGCCTGCCCCCAGTGGGTGAGGTTGGTTCAGTGGGTTGTGTAGGCTTCCTGGTGGAGGGGACTGGTGCCTGTGTTCTGGTGGATGAGGCTGGATCTTGTCTTTCTGGTGGGCAGGACCACGTCCGGTAGTGTGTTTTGGTGTGTCTGTGAGCTTATTATGATTTTAGGCAGCCTCTCTGCTAATGGGTGGGGTTGTGTTCCTGTCTTGCTAGTTGTTTGGCATGGGGAGTCCAGCACTGGAGCTTGCTGGTCATTGAGTGGATCTGGGTCTTAGCGTTGAGATGGAGATCTCTGAGAGAGCTCTCACTGATTGATATTATGTGGGGCCTGGAGGTCTCTGGTGGTCCCATGTCCTGAACTCGGCTCTCCCACCTCAGAGGCTGAGGCCTGACACCCGGCTGGAGCACCAAGACCCTGTCAGCCTCATGGCTCAGAAGAAAAGGGAGGAAAAAAAGAGAGAAATAAAATAAATAAATAAATAAAATAAAGTTATTAAAAGAAAAAATTATTAAAAATAATAATAACAATAAAAAAAGTAATAAAATAAAGAAGAGAGCAACAAAACCAATAAACAAATCCACCAATGATAACAAGCGCTAAAAACTATACTAAGATAAACATAAAAATCAGAAACTAGTCTGTGATAGATAGCAAACTCCAATTCTACAGTTGCTCCCAAATCCACCTCCTCAATTTGGGATGATTCATTGCCTATTCAGGTTTTCCACAGATGCAAGTACATCAAGTTGATGGTGGAGATTTAATCCTCTGCTGCTGAGGCTGCTGGGAGAGATTTCCCTTTCTCTTCTTTGTTCACACAACTCCTAGGGTTCTGCTTTGTATTTGGCCCCGCCTCTGGGTGTAGGTCGCCCTCTGGTGTCTTTTTTTGCCCAGACAGGAGGGGGTTAAAGGAGCTGCTGATTAGGGGGCTCTGGCTCACTCAGGCATGGGGGGAGGGAGGGGTACAGAATGCAGGATGAGCCTGCAGCGGCAGAGGTCAGCATGACGTTGCACCGGCCTGAGGTGCACCGTGTGTTCTCCCGGGGAAGTTGTCCCTGGATCACGGGACCCTGGCAGTGGCGGGCTGCATAGGCTCCTGGGAGGGGAAGTGTGGATAGTGACCTGTACTTGCACACAGGCTTCTTGGTGCTGCAGCAGCAGCCTTAGCATTTCATGCCCGTCTCTGGTGTCCACACTGCCTGTCTCTGGAGCTTGTTTAGGCAGTGCTCTGACTCTCCTCTCTTCATGCACCCCGAAACAATGGTCTCTTGCCTCTTCGGCAGTTCCAGACCTTTTCCTGGACTCCCTCCCGGCTAGCCGTGGTGCACTAGCCCCCTTCAGGCTGTGTTCACGCAGCCAACCCCAGTCCTCTCCTTGGGGTCTGACCTCCGAAACTGGAGCCTCAGCTCCCAGCCCCAACCTGTCCCGGCTGGTGAGCAGACAAGCCTCTCGGGCTGGTGAGTGCTGGTCAGTACTGATCCTCTGTGCGGGAGTCTCTCTGCTTTGCCCTCTGCACCCCTGTTGCTGCACTCTCCTCCGTGGCTCCGAAGATTCCCCCCCGCCCGCTCCCGTCTCCACCAGTGAAGGGGCTTCCTAGTGTGTGGAAACTTTTCCTCCTTCACAGCTCCCTCCCAGAGGTTCAGGTCCTATCCCTATTCTTTTGTCTCTGTTTTTTCTTTTTTCTTTTGCCCTACCCAAGTACATGGGGGAGTTTCTTGCCTTTTGGGGAGTCTGAGGTCTTCTGCCAGCATTCAGTAGGTGTTTTGTAGGAGTTGTTCCACATGTAGATTATTTTTGATTTGTGGGGAGGAAGGTGATCTCCACGTCTTACTCCTCCCATCATCTTGAAGGTCCTCTTGAATTATTTTCTGAATAATTTCAATCCCTCCATTTTCTCTGTTCTGTCTTTCTGGAACTCCTATTTTATTTGCATATTATATTCTTGTTCTGGTCTTCAAATTTTTTTCTCTTCTATTTTCCATTTGTTATATTTCTTCTGCTTTCTGGGATATTTTCCAAACTTTATCTTCCAAACTTTCTGTTGTATTTTGCATATATGCTGTCATAATTTTAATTTCCAAGAGTTCAATTTTTGGTCTTTCAATGAACTCTTATATAACCTCTTAATTTCCTTCTCTTTTTCTTTTTTTCCCCTCTGAACATATTAATTATAGCTTTTTAAAGTCTTCTTCTGCTCCTTGTATTCTTTTTCTTTCTACTGAGCTCTTTAAAAAAAAACTTTTGTTTTGATCTCGGTTTTCCTATTAGAAAGTTGTCTCAGATGTTCGAACATCCTTAGCTTCCTTCTCCTGTTTAAGAGTGAGGGATTAAGAAACTGGTTGGAAGCTGTGGTGTGTGTGCGTGTGCACACGTGTGCTATTGTGGGTTATAGGAAGCTTGCCAATGGGAATTTCCTGCAGGGTGATCTTCCTAGGCTGTTTCATTGGGAGACTCCCATTTGTTAGTTCTTTGAGTCTTTTCTCTCAGTCTAGTCAGTTTCCCCAGGTAGGAAACTTTCAGTCTCTGATTTGGTACCAGCATTCTGAGACTGGAGTGAATGAAAGGGGATGAGGGGGGGTCCACACTTTAGGAAGTAGAACTCCACTTGATCCCCAATTTTCTGTATGGTGCCCTGTCCCCTGAATCTTAAAGTCTCTCTGGCTACTTTCTTTAGAGAGTCAGCCTATGGACTTCTGAGATTGGGGGTGGAAGGTCGACGGATCTTGTGGGAGTGGGAGGGTGTCTATGTGCTTCTTGTACAGACTTGTAACCAGTCTTCTGTTCTCAGCCTCACTTTCACCCTGGAGCCACCAACTCCTGACTCTTTCCAAGGTTCTGTGACTCAAATCAGCCTGCTTCCAGGCTGCCCCACTGTCAACACTGGTTTCAGCTTCTTTTGATTAGCAGCTATGTCAGTAATCACTTGTCCATATGCTTTCAGCTTCCAAAATATTTCTGTTCTTTCTTTTCCCTTGGTCCCTGTGGGTTTATATCTTTTTTTTAGCCATTTAGCACTGCCATTTTGGTGGGACTGATGGAGGTAGGGGTAAAACTGTAAATTATGTTTTCAATTTGCCTCATTTAACAGGATTTTTTAGTATTAGAATTCAAACAGTGTAATGGTAAAATATAAACTGAGCTGCATTAATTCCTGTTGGACTCAGTCTGAGTTTTAAAATTTCCTTAGGGTGCTAAATTTTGTTGTTCCTGTAGGATTTTATATGTCCATAGGTGTGCTATTTATGTTAAATGTTTATATCAGAAAAAAAAGAAAACCTGAGAATCTATAAACTGTCTCAAGGAATTAGGAAAAGAACAGCAAATCATAATCAAGGAAAGCATAGGAAGGAAATTGCAAAGATAATATCAGAATGAACTAGGAAACAATGTACAATAGAGAAATTCGGTAAAGTCCAAGGTAAAAACTCTGGTGAGACTGATCATAAACAAAATAGAGAAGGCCTAAATTACCAATATTAGAAATGAAAAAGGAGACCTCACCTAAGATACTAAATAGATCATATTATAAACAGTAATAAATTTAAAAATTGTAGATGAATTGGACAAATTCTTAGAAAAATATCCTGCCAAAATTGCCATGAGAAATCTGAATATAATTTTTTTTTTTTTTTGGCCACGCCATGCAGCTTGAGGGATCTTAGTTCCCTGACCAGGGATTGAACCCATGCCCCTTGCAGTGGGAGCACAGAGTGCTAACCACTGGACCACCAGGGAATTCCCTGAATATAAATATTTTTAAAAATTGACTCTTTAAGTTAATCATTCCCACAAAGAAAACTTCAGGCTGAAATGTCTTCACCAGAGAATTTGACCAAGCCTTAAAATAAGAAACAAGATCATTTTTACACAGACTCTTCCAGGGAATAGAAAAAGAGGGAACAATTCCCAAGTTGTTTTAAAGGGTCAGCATATCCTTGGTACCAAAATATGACAAGGACATTAAAAGTAAGGAAAATTATAGGTCAATCCCACACATAGATGAAAATATCCAAAATAGGGCTTCCCTGGTGGTGCAGTGGTTGAGAATCTGCCTGCCAATGCAGGGGACACGGGTTCGAGCCCTGGCCTGGGAAGATCCCACATGCCACGGAGCGACTGGGCCCGTGAGCCACAACTACTGAGCCTGCGCGTCTGGAGCCTGTGCTCCGCAACAAGAGAGGCCGCGATAGTGAGAGGCCCGCGCACCGCGATGAAGAGTGGCCCCTGCTTGCCACAACTAGAGAAAGCCCTTGCACAGAAACGAAGACCCAACACAGCCATAAATAAATAAATAAATAAATAAATAAATAGCCTCTTATTAAAAAAAGAAAAAAAAAGAGAAAATATCCAAAATAAAATATCAGTAAGCTGAATCCAGCCATGTATGTATAAAAAATATAAAAACATTGTGACCAAGTTGATTTGTTAAAAGGGTTTATTCTGGAAATTCCAGATTGATTTCTCTTTCAAAAATCAATATAATGCATCACCTCAGCAGAAGAAAGGCAACATTTGTGTCCAGGTGACTATTTTAGATGCTCTACGGTCAGCAGAGTTTTGGATAACTTGTTTGTTTTCTCTATAAGCCTCTAATCAAACCAGAGGTGAAGAAATTCTGTTCAGAATCTAGTCAAGGCTGAGTTCATTGGGGTTGGGGAGGAGAAGAAGGCAAGCCAGGAAGTACCGAGACTGGACCCAGACCCGGACAATGAGGAAGCTGAGGGCAGGAATAGAGGCCACGGCATCTGGTAAATAAGACTCTCAATAGGGAACAAATTCCCCTCCCTTCCGATAAATGCAAAGGCTTCCTGAAGAGAGTATGTGTTCTGGTTTTCAAAATATGTCAGTACTTCTCAAGAAGTACCCAATGTTTAATAGCAAGCACCTCATCCAACTTCCTGTTGATAACATCTCAGTTGGGGTTAGCCCAGTTCCATTTGTTCCCAAGTCAAAGATGATGGCCATCTCTGACATATTGACCTAAAGAGGCCAGGGCAGTAGGGGCTTGTAGGAAAGCAGGAGAGTCAACAGTTTTTTTCTCCCTTCAATCATGCTAGACATTCCTGGGAGAGACCAACGTCTTGGGGTATGGCCCTATTTGAAGTCAGCTACACATGATGTTTTCTCAGATTCTTGGGTTATTCTCTTTTGTTTTACCTCCTTGTTGTTTCCAAAGTTGAAGCCATGATGTTTTGTTTGTTTTGAACTGTCATGGTCTTACTCTAGCCTCGCGGTTAAAAGCAGCTCCTGGAGACACACAGTTCTGGGTTCAGTACCAGCGATGAAACTGACCTGAGTAAATTTCATCAGACACGACCCTTGGTTTCTGCTATAGTCACAGCAGGTTTGAAGTGAGGGCAAGTGGCTTCCTTCCTCACAACCTCGCTGACCAGGTTATAATTCTGCCCCATAGACAGATAGTTATTAAGCAAACATTTATTAACAAGTACAGAACCATTTCTGTAAACTGTTTTTTAGCCTGAAGGAAGCTGCAGCTTTCTGTCCCTTCATAGGTGCTTTATCTACCACCTCACATGATAAGGACATTCAAAGCAGACTCACCAAATATCCAGACACAGGGGTCTCTTCCCTTGAGAGCTGGCAGTGAATGGGGAGTGAGCCAGGATCCTCTGAATCCATGGCTGTACAATGGAACCAGTTAGAGTGAACCCTTAAGGGTGAAAGCTACAGATGTCAAGGGTCCATGTATTTCATTTGTGCAATTATGGGGAGTATCTCTAAAATATTCTTGCTGAGCCACATGTTTTAAATATCTTTAATTGCTCCAATCAGAGCCCATTTCTAAAATCCATCATGCTAGTTAATAAGCCACTGTGATCACAAAGGAAAACCCATTTCTGACACCTGCTATGCTGATTGGCAACGCATTAGATGCTGATTGAGATACAAATACCAGAAGCAGGTATGGTAACCAGGAGCACAGGCTTCCTCATGAGAATGCCGCTGCCCACCCCTGGACTGCCAATTACTTACCAGAATAGACCCCCTGAATTGTTGCTTAACCAGAGCAATACATATATCACACTGTACAATACATATATCACACTGTACAATACATATATCACACTGTACAATACATATATCACACTGTATACACGGAAGTACTTAAAACTAAAATGTAGACATTGAGACAACCGTCTCTGCCACATCCTAATTAATAACCTGGACAAGTTATTCAACATTTCCATGCCTTAGTTTTCTACTTTGTCTATACCCATGGATTGTTGGGTCAATAAAATAACATAGGTAAAGCACTTAGGATTGTGCCTGACACACAAAAAACAATGAATAAATGGAAGCCTGTATTATAAGCGGCATACTGCATGCCATGGTACAGCTTTCACTTGCATCACGGAAGGCCCTGGCTCTCTGTCCAAGTTGGGGTAGAAATTGAGGGATGAGACTGGCGTCCACCTAGGTGCGCTGGGTGCTATTGCATATCAGGGACTGGGCTGTTGCATTAAATACCAGGCCCTCTTATAAACGGGGAAATCGATTTTCCTCAGTATTCCCAGAGGTGACTTATAATAATCAGACTCATTAGAGACTGATGTGGAAGTCAAATTTCAACTTATAAATCATAATAAGAAATACAGCTACCAAGTACATTGGGATATTTGAGTTCCTGGGAGTAGGTGATGATATCTTCAGTGTGGGTTCATTTTATACAATGGATGCATTCCTGAAGACTCTGTGTTATTCAAAACCCATGTAATTCAAAGCAAAATTTCCCACATTAATAACTTTAAAGTATGGAAGAGTATGTCTCCAGAGCACATAAATTGACACCCATTGACCTGTAACTTCCTTTAAATGGTGCTTTTCATTTCTGTAGATGATCTCTGATATTTTGCAGAAGTGAGTCTGCTAAATTGCAAGCATATCATATCATAATGGCTGTTAGGTCTTCTTCAAAGGCTTTTTATGACATCTAAAGTCTGGAATAAATGCATTGCTTTTGGTGCCTTTCTGCATCACCACACTATAAATGCTCTGATGACATGGTCACAGGATATTTAAAAACATATAATAACTGCACAGTTGTCACCAAAACCACCTGATGAAGTTCTGAGCCATGTGAATAGCAACGTAGTTCACAAGATACTGATGACAGGAAGAGAGAATTTCTGTTTTAGAACCAGAGTGTCAGTTTGTAATTCACTTATCTGAACATCTTTGAAATTGAGCAATTCTTGATTTTTAATTCTGGGGATTTGTGTGATTTCTCTCTCATTTTGAGCACAAAATGAGACCTTGTGAATGTCTTGTATCACAATTTCAAATACATGTAATTCAAATTCACTTAAAATGTAACTGTGCTGGATTGATGAACTGTTGCTTTTGGGGTCATTTTCTTTTCAAAGAGGGTATAGTAGAAAGATGTTGGCTTTGAAGCCACCAGACAGATCTGGGTCCAATTTAGTTTTTGTCACTTATCAGCGTGTGGGACTTAGTTTCCTCATCTGTAAAATTGGAATTATAAATGCCCGTCATATAGGGTGATTCTGAAGATGAATAGTAACATTTACCATTTGTTAGGGGACTTACTATAAGCTAATCAATACATACATATATATATATATATATATATATATATATATATATATATATATATATATATAATTGCATTAATCTTACAGAAATTCCACAAAGTAGAAATTATTATTCTATTGAGAAAAAAAGGCTCATGGATGATAAATTACATGACCAAGGCCTAATAGCTGATAAGCAGTGGAACTGGGGTTCAAACTCAGGTCTGAACTGGCTTCACATCAAGAGACACTACACTTTCTTCTAGAAGTAATTGAGATAATATCTTTAAAATGACCAAGAACTGTACCTGACATAAAGTGGACAATAAATGGCAATTGCTGTTATCATTATGATAACCTCCTCCTTCATGTCCAACACACACACACACACGTGCACACGTGTATGAAATAAAAAAGAATCTGTATTCTACATTGCTTCAACCTTCTTCTTTATTCACTTTCCCACTCATGTATATAAATATATAATATGAAAGGAGAAATGGAACTCCTCAAGGCCTTTCCAGAGAGCTTACAGAGACAAAGAAAAATACTTATCGCTTTTCTTCCTGAAAGAGATAACTCTGGCAAAGTCATTAGTTTCTTAGGGCTGCCATAGCAAACAGCCATGCACTGGGTGACTTTAACAACAGACGTTTCTTATTTCATAGTTCTGGAGGCCTAGATGTCTGAGATCAAGGTGTCTGCAAGGCTCCTTCTGTGGGCTGCGAGGGCTACTCTGTTCCAAGCCTCTCTCCCAGCTTCTGGTGGTTTGCCGTCAATCTCGGGCGCTCCTCGGCTTGCAGAACCATCACCCCGACCTCTGCCTCTTCTTCACATGTGTCTTCCCTCTGTGCATGTCCAGATGTCCCCTTTTTATAAGGGCCCCACCAGTCATATTGGATTAGGGCTTAATCTAATGACCTCATTTTAACTTGATTTCCTCTGTTAAAGGCCCTACTTACAAATAAGCTCACATTCTGAAGCGCTGGGAGTTAGGACTTCAGCGTATCTTTTGCGGGGGGACACAAGCCCATAACAGTGTGTGTAGGGTATGTATGTGTGCGTAAGAGAACGTGAACATGGCTAGCACTAGACAAAAAAAAAAAGATTTGCTGTTGATCCTATCTACCTTCTAGAATGTTTCCTGGCATTTTGGATGTATGAAGTCATGACTTTTTTTTTTGAAGTCATGACTCTTCGAGTTGCAAGTGACAGACTCAACTTGAACTAGATTAAGCAAAGAGAGAAAGTACTGGGTTATATACTGAAGCTACAGAAATGACGGGGAAGGAGTGGCCTTAAGGATCCAGGGATTCTAAAGCTGTCAAAATCTCTCTGTCTCTGTCCTTTTCCACATGCTGCCTTCATGCTTCCAGCTGCTCCGTGAGGCTGCAAGCATGATACCAGACCACCCACCCCTTCCCTTCTTACAGCCTTGTAACTAGAGCCTTCTTAACTGGTTAGGGGAAGATGCCAATAGGCTCTCCTTGGACCACATGACCTTCCCTAAACCAACCCCTGATTCTTAGGGGATGAGGAAATATACTTGGGTCTACTTGGGGCATGTGCCCATCTCTAGCCATGGGTCTGGGGCTGCTAGAACTGGCAAGGTTGAAGTTGGAGGGGAGTATTTCCCCAAACGAGAGGATAAAACAATCAGGGCTCATTACAGAAGGGCTTTGGGCTTGTTTGCAGCTTGAGGTACGGCTGAAGGTTTGTCTTCCTGCAAGCTTTCCTGGGGGCTCATGTCCCCAGCAGAGGTCTGATGGGTGCTTTTGCTCTGTGCTGGAATCTCATGTTCCTTGTTGTAGGATATGAGTTGTGTCAGGGACTGCCCAGCTCTACCAAACTCATTTTCCTTTCTTCCAGGGCACAGAGCTGTTGTATGGTTTCCAGCCTTTCCTGCAGTTTCACAGTTGCTAAGTGTTGACAAAGTTCCGAATTCTAGCCAAAGGAATGTGCTTGGACGTGATGCGCGCCTCTTCCACGTCTGACCCACGCGACTGCCTACCCTCCACGTTCTTTCCCCTCCTGCCAGCCTGATGCAGATGGGCACAGCAGCTTGAGTCACATATTGAAGTTGGTGGAACCACAATATGGAAGGAGCATAGGTTCCTGAATCCCTGCTTGGAGGAAAGACATCTGCTCAGCCGACTTTTATGCTACTTTGGACTTTAAACTTCTATTGTTAGAGTGATTACAAATTTCAGAGTTTGTTATAGCAGCGAGTGTTGTCCCAACCAACAGGTAGATTTCCTTCCCTTCTTCACCTTTGCCTTCATCACCCCTGTTTTCCCAAAGCTGCAGTGGGTGCAGGACCAACAGAGCTGGGTGACTCCTGACTTTGCTACTTACCAGCAGGGTGACTTCAAGGCGGTCATCCATCTTCTCTGAGGTGCAGTTTTCTGACCTGTAGGATAATCATGTTTATCCAACACCTTGCAGGCCTGCAAGCCTTGTAATTACCCAGCCTCAAGGCCAAAGAGCCAGAGACATCAACAATTTATTGGATAGGGAATCTTACATGTCCGAAGAAAAAGTCCTGGGGTGACACCCCACCGTGTACGGCAGACGGCAGGACATGACAACAGTCTTCATTACTGGGGGAAGTGAGAGTTTACCATTTATTTGGGGGATCGACGTCAGGTTGGCTCATCAGTTACCAGGGAAACCAGCAGCTGGGGCAGGGGGCAAGCATGTAGGCAGTTACTGATTCAGCCCTATGATTAAGAGGATTGGACAGTCATTGAGTAGGGTGTGTGTGTAGGTGAAGCAGGCACTGGTCCAGCAGGGGATGTACAGAGAGCAAGAGTGCAGCCATCTTGAGTGGTCTGACCATACACTACTCCACAAGGCTGACGAAAAGTTTGAACTATACAGGGTATATGAAAATACTTAAATGCTGATTCTAGGTGTTGATAGTATTGTGTTTTATTTAAACTGCCGCAGGGTGACTTCATCCAAAATGACTTCCCGCCTGGCTCTGGCTGCATTGACGACTACCTTGTCAGCTAGGAAATTCCTCAGCCTCAGAAGAAAGCCTTCCTGACTCAGAACACAAAGTTATGTACTTGGGCTGTGGTAAAATGCTGCTGCCATTGACCGTTCTTTCTACAGGGAGGCAAACCCCAGCAGATATTAAATCCCAGGCTCTGGCTCTGCCTCTCTGGACTTCTCACGTAGGAATCATTCTCAGTTCCAGACTCACAGACCTCTGCTTCTCTAATTTATTTTCTCATTCATTCGTTTGCCCATTCATGCATGTGTCCATCGGTTTGCTTATCCATTCATCCACACAGCAAATATTTATTGCATGCCAACTGTGTGCTGGAGATACAGAAGTGAGAAGGAAAGGCATGGATTTACTCCCATGAGAGTGATAAAGTTCTACAACCAGTACTGGGTGCTGCAGAGGCTCAGAGAAGGTGCTCGGTCCAGGTGCTGAGGTCAGGAAGGGCGTTCCACAAGTAGTGATGCCAAGCACAAGTTCTTCCAGGCAAAGGGATGGCAAAGCTCTTTCTACCACAACTACCAGCTACCCCTGAAATCAAGCTACTGGGGTCTTCCACTTGCTAGCCGCATCATTTAGATACCCTGTCACCACTACCACCACCGCCTCCCTTTCTAAGCCCTGCCCTGCCCAACTTCCAAACTCCTTAAGAATACAGTGCCCTGTGTAGCCCTATAACTATCAAAAATTCTTTCATGCCTCCCTCCCTCCCCACGACCACCAACATGGCACTCAAAGGGTCATCAGCATCTTTAAGGCATTCTGTATAAATGTATGTAGTATGTACAGTCTTAAAAATATTCACAATACATGTGTATATATGCAAATGCCTTAAAATGTAATATATAGGTATACATGTTTGCATACATACACATACACAATGCATATGTGTGTATGTGGATATACAAATATCCGCAAATTTCTAAGAAAACTAATTGTTCAGTTGGGGCTGCCTGTTGCTACCTCAGACACTAAACTTTATTAAATTTCACCAAAAGCAGAAATAAAAGGCAGCCTACAGCTTGTTTTGCTATCTAGAGAAAGCCAGCAGACCCAACAAACTTCGGAAGTGCCTGGCTGATGCAAAAGTTACTCAACCGCTTCCTTTGAGACAGCTTTATTATTGGAAGTGTGTTAACGATTTCTTCCCTTCCTTTGGTGTCTAGAATAATGTGTCCTGTGATACATGCCAAGGTTTGAATGACTAACAGCTGATAGTAATTGAGTATTTACTGAGGGGTGGGATGGGAGATGTATTTTGTATATATCACTGTCTCCACCATACTCTCTGTGGTATCTCCCTGTTAATGACTCCTAAATTGTTAGAATTATTTATGGCCATGAGAGTGACCCCTAGAGTTGAGAGAGAGGGTGGAAGCATTTTCTTAGATTTTATTAACAATAACAATGAGAATAACAGTGATAGCATTTACAAGAGCAATAATCAACATATATTATAATTGATAATTATAATACTAATTTACACCTATTACTTCATTTACGTCTCAGTGTTTGAGCTACTACTTCATTTATTTCTTGCAACTGCTCTTTGAGGTAAGTTCTAGTAATATCATCCCGATTTTACAGATGAGGAAGATAAGGCACAGAGAGGTTTAATGATCTGCCCAAAGTCACACAGCAGTGGCAGAAACAGGGTTTGAACTCGGGCTGTCTAGCTCTAGGATCCATCCTCTTTACCACTAAGGCTTTCACTACTCTTATACAATTTAGTCCTGGAAGGACAAGAAGAAGAGCCATCTAGCTGAGGCCCCAAAAGCCCCAGAAGAGCCCTGGCTCTGAACTCCAGGCCCCAAATTTCTGGCTTCCCCTTTCCAGCAGGGGGCGCCCATAGTCCACATTTTCTGGGTTCCCGCTAAAAGACTGATGCCTCAGTTATTGAGAACCACAACTCAAGACACTTTATCAGTAGAAGCCCTGATTTTAAATTTTGTCTATCATCCTTAAAGCAATGATCCAATACATGGAAATAATCAAGGGAATGATCCAGTACATTTCTTGGAGGACCTGCAATGGGCATGGATAACCACAAACCCAATAAACCTGCAGAAGCCCCAAGCAGATAAACCAGAAAGACATTAGAGGCACAGATTTCTCATCACATTCAGAAAACTAGCCCCAGCTCTCAGGGTGGCCTTGACCACATCAGTCCTGCCCCCAGGCTGTAAGTCAGGGGCTGTGCTGTGCTTACTGCATTACCCCTTTGGAACTTGTGCTCAGGTGTTTTTTCTCTAGTGACCTTTGTCATATCCTTTGCAGGAAATTAGCTCAGAGGAGCAACCCCAGAAGGCCAAACTTCAACCTGCACCATAGACAGAAATGCCAGACCAGATTTGCCAGGACTTGTACGTTTCACAGTGCTGAGAGAATAACTTTGAGGGGTATGTCCCCCACCCAGACGCTCCCTCCACCTTTGCAATAGTCTGCAATAAAGATCGGGTGAGGGGCCTCACCTTAAATGGGGGCTTCTCAGTCTAGGGGCAGTAACAGAGTTGATTGCCCTGGGGATGCAAGTTTCTCCAACATCTTACACATTCCCCAGCTGCCCCGAGGAGCCCTAGCAGTTTTCAGGGGACCCTCTTCAGCCTCTCCAAGTCATCCTTTTTCTGTGCATACTTTGGTATTAGAAATCTGATTCAAAATTGAATGAGAGGGAAAACAGAGAGAAATACCCCCAGGCCAGCCTCCAGGGAGATTGCCTGGGTTCAGATTCTAGATCTGCCTCATGTGGGCTGAGCAGGCCCCAGGCAGTTTATTTACCTTTTCTCTGCACCACAGTTTTCTCATTTGTGAAATGAAGATAATAAAATGCACCTCCTAGGATCGTTGAGCACCTCCAGTGAGTTCAGGCAGGTAAAGATTAAACACAGTGCTTGGTGCACAGGAAATACTGCCTCAATCTTAGCTGTTGTAATTAAACCTAGTCACGCAGGCAGCTCTTTCACGACTTGCGCTCTTTCACGACTGCAAACCTTATTGGGACCAGGGCAGTTTTCTCTGCTCTGGTGACACTGGTAAACTTCCTGCTTTCCTCTGGGGACATGAGGCGTCCCCACCTCCTCCAAACTGCACACTCCCTCCTTCAAGGTAGTTAACTAGAGGCCACGCGGAAGTCTTCTCTCCTGGAATCGGGTTCCTCGTGACTAACTGGCTGCTGGGAGTGGAGTTCAGTTGAAGTTCAAGAAGGCCTCGGTTCTGACTTTTACTGCTTATTGATTTGTGGCACTTAGAAGCCAAAACGCTGCGGGCACAACAATGTGGCCCTTCTCAGGTGGCCCTGTTTACCCTCCAGGAGCAGGCAGGGTGTGGCCTGAATTTCTGAGCACAGCACAGGGTGTGGTGACAACGCTGGGTGTGGCTGCTGAGAACAGGCCTTGGAGAAAGCAGCTGGGAAACAAGTCCCGGAGACCCGGGTCTGAACGCGGAGGCCGCGGTGTTCCCGCTCTGTTGTGGAGCAGCTGCGGGAACTCGGGTTCTCTGCTCCTCAGACACGACTACAGCAATAATAACAGTATCCCTTTACTGAGTGCTTACTAGCCACACGAGGCGCCCCGCAGCTCTCCCTTAATTAAGACCACGGGCTGTGTGTGAGTCCCAACATCAACACTACTAGCTGCATGACCCTAGAGACTTTACTTATCTTTCTCTTCCTCAACATCCTCACCTGTGAGAAGTGGGGTGGTTAAAGTTACCTTCCTTGAGGGCAGAGCTGGAGGCATCCGTCTGACCCCATGGCCAAGGTGCTGGAGCCTGGTGAGCCCGAGAAGGGGAAGGCAGAATTAGATCATGTGATATCGGAGGAGGGGGATTTATCTTGGTGTCTTTAGGATGCTGGTTCCATGCGGGTATGCAAGGCTAAGAATCCAGGAAAGAATTGACAGAGAAGGAATTAAAATAAGATTTGATATGAAAGTATCAACCTTGATCCTGAAATAAAATAAACCAACTGGCAACGGCAGACACTGAGCAGAGTCCTGAGCATAGAAAACCAAAACCTGACTCACCGAAATCAGTGCGAACAAAGCTGAGATCAACCACATAAAATATTTTATGGACCATAGAAGTCTTTCAATCAAGTAAGTAAAGTATGTGGGGAAAAAAACACCTTCCTTTTCAGGTTGTGTGAGGATGAAGTGGAAAGCCCTAGAATAGCTTCTGGCCCCAGGTAATGTTGAGCAAGCGTTAGCAATCACTAATGTAGATTTCACATGTATGATTTCATGCCATCTCATAACAATCTTGTGAGGTAGGGCCTCTACCAAGGAGAGGCTCAGGGCATGCTGAGAGAAGCAAGCAAAGCTGGGATTTGATCCCAGGATTATCTGATTCTGAATCCCAAACTCTGGGTCCAATATCACTGTGGCTTACTGCCTTTCATTTACCAACTCCACGTGAAGAAACACTGGTTGAGCACCTTACCATGAGCCAAGATGTTGTGACCTTTTTAAATTCATTGACAGTTCCAACAACTCAATTCATAAGCGCACACAGAGCTCTTCCAACTGGGGACTGGGCTGGGTCCCGGATCCATCTCCGCGAGAAGAACGCTGGTCTTGCCCACAGGAGCTCACAGGACAAATAGTAAATGAAGAAGAGACCCTGAGTTGACACCTTTACAGGTCTAATGACTCTGCTTGCAACACCATTTGGACAATTTCTTGAGCTCCCTTACCTCTTTTGAGGGCCTTAACTAAACCATCAACTCCCACTTTGCTTGAAATTCCTATTTCTAGGTTGAGGTTTAAAGTGGACAGTTAAATGAAGAGAAAGAAAGAAACTGGGAGAGACATTGGTCATCTATTCCTCAGTCATAAGTGTATCCTTGAAAGACTAGAAGATTTGATAAGGGCTTGAAGAAAGGAAAGACCCCTGTAGGGTACACACCCCTCTTGACATGGGTCTCCACTAAGTAGTGGGCTTTGGGAAATTGCTTCCAGATTCTGGAAAAGAAGTCAGAAAAAAATGTCACCCACTGAGAAATTAGGAAGAAAGTCATTGATGAGATGGGCTATCTGCAGGTGTTCCCCACCCCCAAGATGTCCTGCCCGGGAAGACTTGAAATACCAAGATCAAATCCATGCCTTTATGAAACATGGAATACTCTATAGGCACTATGAGAAACAGTGGGCATTTAAAGATGAAGCAAACCCTGGCCCCTGCCCCGCAAGTGCCTCAGAACCTGGAGCTAAATGTAAACGAAGAAAGGTGTACTAAGGAATACTCCATAGGCACTGTGTGAAACAGTGGGCATTTAAAGATGAAGCAAACCCTGGCCTCTGCCCCCCAGGTGCCTCAGAACCTGGAGCTAAATGTAAACAAAGAAAGGTGTAACCTAATCGACTGAATTAATCTGTGTTTAAAGCTTTGATGTGACAATAAAAGTATGTGGCCAGCATGGTGTCCTAGAAAGGAAGCATTCAGGCCCACTCCCTTAGTGTTTATCCAGCCCCCTGGAGGGCCCAGGTTCCTATCAGGAGAGTTGTGAGCTACCTGGGCTAGAGAGAGCTTTGTAGGACTTTCCATACCTGGGTAAATTTGCTGCATTAATACTTACAGAGGCTTCCTCTGTGCCCAGAGCTGTTCTAAGCACTTGACATCTGATGGTCCACTTAATCCTCACAATAAACCTATGGAGTAGAAGTCCTGTCCCCACAACAACTCCAAAATTTGATGCCTTGAGAGGTTAAGTAACTTATTGAAGGTGACTATCTCATACAGCTTGTTAGGTGGCAGAGAAGGGCCTTCTAGCACTGGGTCCCCTGCTCTTACCCACAGCACTAGCAGTTCTTCTGTAGGCACCAAAATAGCCTTCTCATGAGTGGTTTGGGTTCCTTGGTCACTTGATCCTGTGTGGGTAGCACACAAAACATGAAGGCCTCTCATTGTGATTTAATTATGTGGCATCAGATTTATACCCTAGTCTCATGTAAATATGGGCCCCATGCATTGGTTTCCCTGAGCGTGACAACCTCAAGGTGCTCAAAGAAAATAAAATTCCTTACCAAGGACCGAACCCAAAAGCAAATGGGTCAGTGTCCCATCAGAAAACAGATGATACGACGACACACAGCAGCAGAACCAGGGGTAGAACCCAGTTGCCTTGGCTTCAGTCATGGTTCTTTACCCTTGGAAAGGAAAAGAAAGGACTTAAAATGCACAGGAATCAAGTTCTGAGAATGTCTAAGCCAACTTAGAAATATCCTTTCAATGTGTCCCACGATTGAGGACTTAAATAGGTACCATGGAGTTTTTTTCCTATCAACATCCTCACTCATGGGGCATGGGTTCCCTCAGGCCTGGGAATTTGAGGCCCCCATAGAAGGGGTGGAAGCCCAGGTCTCAGTGAGAATGGGGGAGGTGGGGGAGAAGGGGACCAAAGGAGGGCAAGCCTTGTTTAGAATCTCCAGGTAAGTGTTGAGCAGAGAAGGTGGACTTGAGGAACCTATGGCACTTTGGAGAGATATTGAAATGGGTTGAGTTAAACAGAAAATGCCTGCTAGGCCCCCAGAGAAGTTCTTTTTTAAAAATAAATTTATTTATTTATTTTTTGCTGTGTTGGGTCTTCGTTGCTGCGCGCGGGCTTTCTCTAGGTGTGGCCAGCAGGGGCTACTCTTCATTGTGGTGTGCGGGCTTCTCATTGCAGTGGCTTCTTTTGTTGTGGAGCACGGGCTCTAGGCATGCGGGCTTCAGTAGTTGTGGCACACAGGCTAAGTAGTTGTGGCTTGCGGGCTCTAGAGTGCAGGCTCAGTAGTTGTGGCGCATGGGCTTAGTTGCTCCGCGGCATGTGGGATCTTCCTGGACCAGGGCTTTGAACCTGCGTCCCCTCCATTGGCAGGTGGATTCTTTACCACTGCACCACCAGGGAAGCCCCACAGAGAAGTTCTTAAGCTTTTCCTGTTAGAGCCTTAGGACTGTGTGTGTTTAGGGAGAGAAGGGCCTAGGGCCCTAGGGGTGTTGGTGTGGAAGTGGCCTGGGATTTTAGAAGGTTGATGGCAAGGCTCCTAACCCCTCCCATTTCCAAGCCCTCGAGGTATTAGAGCAAGATCCAGAGGATGCAGTTCTAGTTAGAAAGTAGCTTAGATTTGACCCTATTGACAAAGTCTTATAAGAATAGGGCCTCCAGGTTTTGGGAAAAGGTGCCTCTGGAATCCAGGAAATCTGAAAGAGCCAGAAAACATTCATTGCTTTAATCCAATTCAATTCAACTCGGCTCAACTCAACTGAATTCAACATATTCAACTAAACATTTACTGTGTACCAGGCGCTGTGCTGGGAGCTAGGAATACAGCAGTGAACAAGATAGGCAAAACCTTCTCCTGCCTGCAAGAAGTTCATAGTCTAAAGGTAGAGACAGATAGAAATACAATTAAATCCACTTTAAAAAAAATTTTTATTTATTTATGGCTGTGTTGGGTCTTCGTTTCTGTGCGAGGGCTTTCTCTAGTTGCGGCGAGCGGGGGCCACTCTTCATCGCGCTGCGCGGGCCTCTCACTATCGCGGCCTCTCTTGCTGCGGAGCACAGGCTCCAGACGCGCAGGCTCAGTAGTTGTGGCTCACGGGCCTAGTTGCTCCGCGGCATGTGGGATCTTCCCAGACCAGGGCTCGAACCCGTGTCCCCTGCATTGGCAGGCAGATTCTCAACCACTGCGCCACCAGGGAAGCCCTTAAATCCACATTTAATTACAAATTGTAGCGCACGCCACGAGACTCCTGTGACAAAGAATAAAGGTGGAGAGCTGCTTTAAGACAGGGTCCTCCTCCTCTGAGCATTGACGCTTCCTCTGCAGCTCGTGGGATGAGGGGCCCCTGGGGAAAGCGGCTGACGATTAGCGGCCCATCCCCCTGCAGTTCTCCATCTCCAGAATCAGCCCTGCCGAAGACTAATTGCTTCATCCAGCCCTCTGATGCTGTCGAAGATTTTTTTTTTTTTAATTGTATCTAGATTTTCCAGTTTTTCCTGGCAGAAGCTTTGGTCTGCTGTACACTACTCTATCCTAAATGGAAGTGGAAGTCACATGACTTTTACGTTCATGTCCTTTTTAACTATGCAAGTTGTACACAAATACATCTCTTTATAAAAAAGTTAATTTAAAACAACGGGAGTAGTTGGAGTAACTGTGATGGTTCTCTTGGCCCCTTTTCATGACTTTCTGTGTGCCAATAGGTGACTGTTATGGGTGAATCTTTCTTACCCTCCCTGATGTCTCTCCTCCATGCGACCTTATGACACTCCTGCCCTCTCTCTTCCTCTCATTTTCTGCCGTGGCTAGAAGAGGGAGGTGGCTTAGCCTAGTTGGTGGATTTGAGAACACTAATTAGCATGCTCACCTCAGGTTTTCCCCTCTCTTCCTCCTGGGAGTGAGCTGTCTGCAGGAGAATTCTCCTCTGCCCTAAGTATTGCCAGGTCATCCCCACCTCTCCCCCTCCCCCAGTGTGGGAAGGCCATTCCAGTCCTCTGTTACCCTGATGGTGCAGGTAAGTTAGCCCAATCCTGGGCTTAGCCCATCTGGACCGCACACCAAGCATGCTCTCTGGCTTAACCTTTATCAGTAAGAAAGGGAATATTTTGAACCACATCTGACATGCCTTTGGTGAGACGTGATTCTCATCCCAAATCTCAGATGCAAGAGAGCGCAGGAAACGTAATTTTTAGTTTTCCAGGCTCTGTAGTACAGAAAGGCGTGTAAGGAAAATGTGGCATTGAATGCAGAGGGCCAGCTCCCCGTGTCCACCTTGAGTGTTGGTAGTTGGTGTGATAGCTTATCTCCCGTCTACACCCCAGGGCAGTTAGTATCTGAAGTCTTCTAATCAGAAACCCACAGTTGAGGTAATGTGGCTCAGTATTAAAGTTGTATCATCTACCTCTACGCACTGGTGTGAAATGAATTTTAGCAACAGAACCTGACAGTTGTTGCCTAGTCAGATGAGTTTAGATCAGTTTGCAACAGGTTCCTAGAAATTAGATATGTACATATTAAATTTTGATAAATACTCTCAGGTTACTTTCTAAAGGATCTTTATCCATTCTCCTATTAACAGTGGTGGAGAATGTCCTCTTCCGGTAACCTCAGCAACTCTGGGGTCTCTTTCTTCATTTCATTTGCATGTCCTCCTTATTTATTCTGAAAGCGCAAATAGTAATAAACTATAATAATTAAGAGCTATTGAGCGAAGTACTACGTTGCACTAATCACTTTGCAAACATGACGTCATTTAATTCTGAAACACTATCAGATAGACATGAGCTGCCTCTGTTTTACAGACCAGGCAACAGAAGCTCAGAGAGGTTTGAAAGCTTTCCAGTTGTTCAGAACGGTAAGGAACAAAGCAGGAATGTGAACAAAGGCAACCTGTTCCAAAGCCTGTGCATTTAGGAGCAGCAGAAGTGTCAAAAAAAAGAGCCAGATTTAATGACAAGGGTTACTATTGTTTTAAAAATAGTATTTAGTTGGTTTTTGATGATTCAAATGGTAGTTCAAGGTCATGGTTATAAACATCAAGTCTCTTACCCTCCAGTAGTACACAAATAAGGGCTTCTTTTTTTTAGAAGGAAAATCATCCTTAGGATTTAAGGAACTTTCTTCCTATGCACCCTAGGTGGCTTGCATTGATGTGATCACTCACCTCAACTATCTGTATGGGAGCTGAGTGGAGATTTTATAACAGGGAGGAGACCAAAGATTTCCAGTTTCGAAGTGGCCAGTCCAAAATTCCAATCAATAGATTCAGCTCCTTAGTGTTTGCCCTGGTAGGGGGAACTTAGAAGCAGATGCAAGGGGTGTGTGTGTATGTGTGTGTGTGTGTGTGTGTATGTGTGTGTGTGTGTATGTGTGTGTTGTGCCTTATAAAAGTGTCTAAATGTATAGAAAACAGGCTTGTGGTTGTCAAGGTGGAGGGAGGGTGGGAGAGGGATGGATTGGGAGTTTGGGATTAACAGATGCAAACTATTATATAGAGACTGGATAAACAACAAGGTCCTACTCTATAGCACGGGGAACTATATGCAATATTGTGTAATGAACCATAATGAAAAAGAATATGAAAAAGTGTATATATGTATAACTGAATCACTTTACCGTACAGAAGAAACTAACACAACATTGTAAATCAACTATACTTCAATAAACAAATTTTTAAAAATGAATAAATAAAAAGGGTCTAAATGGGAGAGTAAAAGGAGAAGTAGGGTATGTGGCAGAAGATCAGTGACAGCAATTTGGAGAAGCTGGCCCTGGTCCCCATTTCTTGGAAAACCAGGAGACTCTAAAAGTTGAAGAGCAAAAAAAAAAAAAAAAAAAAAAAAAGAAATCCACAAGAGACTCCTTTATTCTGTAGGCAATGAATGGTCCATTCGAAAAGAAAAAATCTTTCTAAAATGTTGTTTTTCCATTTATTGTTCAGAACATCATTAAAAAAAAAAAAGTTGAAGAGCAGTTTACAGGTTGCTGGGACCAGTTGTGGAGTGATTTTTTTTTTTAATTAATTTTTTTGGCTGCATTGGGGTCTTCGTTGCTGCGCGCGGGCTTTCTCTAGTTGCAGTGAGCGGGGGCTACTCTTCGTTGCGGTGCGCGGGCTTCTCATTGCGGTGGCTTCTCTTGTTGCGGAGCACGGACTCTAGGTGCACCGGCTTCAGTAGTTGTGGCTCGCGGGCTTCAGTAGTTGTGGCTTGTGGGCTCTAGAGCGGAGGCTCAGTAGTTGTGGCGCGCGGGCTTAGTTGCTCCGCGGCATGTGGGATCTTCCCGGACCAGGCGGATTCTTAACCACTGCGCCACCAGGGAAGTCCCCCGGAGGGATTTTTTCATTTATTTAAGATAAGATAATGAGGGCCCAGTGGGTACTCTCCGTCCTCTCCCTCCTCCCATCTCCACGCCCACTTCAACCCACCCCACTTAGCTTCTAAAGACACCACTTCCCTTTCCACTCTCGGGTCAGAATCTACAGAGGTGAGGCCTTAGAGTCTGTATTCTCTAACCAGGTCTGCAGATGAGCTGGATTGTCAACGAGGCTTGCAGCCCAGTAGGGTCCCAGTTGGATTTGCTGTGAAGCTGATGAAGCTTCCAGGGCCTCACTTGCACGGGCCCTTCCAAATCCTGGGAGGGAGCCGGTGTCCTGCTCCCTCGCCATTTGTTTCTTTGATATTTGCAGAAGTATGATGTTTCGACTGCAATTGGTCAAGACTCTTGTCTGCTTCCTTTGTGACTTCTGCTAAGGTTAGTGGGACTGGAGCAGCTTTGCACACTTTGTGGACTCTCTTAAAGGACTACTAACTGGGGAATTTCATTTTGTTTGGGCTTAGTAGGATGTATTCAAGTTTTCATGTTACTTCTGTGCTGCGTTATCGTCAGTGTGGGAATAACATCCAGGAGTATTTTTATCACCCACTGGGCTGGCTCAACCTGGTGGCAATGTGAAGCTGCAGGGCCAGAGACTGTATAGCAATAAGAGAAGATCCTGTGGCATCTGGCCCAGATGTGCCAGTGGAAGAGAAGCAAGGTTTGAAATGTACAGGGTCAGAAGCTAGCCCAGGGGAAATGCTACCAGACATCAGGCATGTAAAATCATAAGCATGGGACTCAGTTCTCCTCCTCAACCCCTGGTCCAAACAAAAGTTCCTTCCTGTCAAGAATCTACTCAATAGTACAATGAATATCATTCAAAATGAAGCATAACGTGTCTTTTCTTTTTGATGGAATCACATGAAATAGACGTTTTCAGAATTTCTGTATTTATAGGGCACAAACCTGTAGCATTCCTACAAAAGTGAGTACATCTGTGTGTGAAGCTGCATGTTTTATACATCCAATGATTAATAATAAAAAAACAAATTTTAATCAACCATACCAGAGGAAAGACTGACTTGTCTTTCTATTCTTGCTCTATAAAAAAATTATGAAATTGTTGTCATAGAAAGAGGCTATGCAGCCAAAAAATGTAGAAAACAAGTGTTGTTGAAATGGTCAAGGGGGTTTGTGAAGAGGCAGTATGATATTGTTAGAGATTCTGTAATGTTTAACATATCTATCAGCTTTTAAAATTTACAGTTTATTGGGATTTCTTTTCTCATTTGAAATAAACGTTCACAATCATAACTGATTTCATATTTTGTATTTGTGTTCATAGCTTTGTATTCTTTTTCTTAAAAGCCTCTCCCCTCTCAAATGGAGAAGCTTCAGATCCCACAAAACTATACCTACTCTTGAGTAAATTATGCTGCTTTTCTGAAACTCATTTCCCATATGGCTGCCAGCCCATCTCTGCCAGCCCATCCCTCTCTTCCTCCCACCCCCCCCCAATAAGGTTGTATTTCTCCCTGACTTTTTTGTCATTCTCATTTGCCAAGATAATCTCTTAAAAAAAACCATTTACAATTCTAGTATTTATTATCTATTTAGTTGCCAATGTAAAAATTCAATATCATGTTTCATCCATGTTATATCTAACCCTGGGTTTTTGTCTTTCATTTCAGCAGTTTAATTATGAAGTGTCTGGGTGGGGATTTCTTTGGGTTTATTGTTTGGGGGATTTAATCAGCTACTTGAATCTGGAGGCCTTTTTTTTTTTTTGTCTTTTTGTCTTTCAACAAATTGGGGGAGTTTTTACATTATCTTGTCAAATATTTCTTCAGCCCTGTACTTTCTTCTCTTTTGGGACTCCAATGACATGAATGTTATTAGATCTTTTGTTATTCTCCCACAGGTCCCCAAGGCAGTGTTCATTTCTTTCAATTGCTTTTCTCTATATTGTTCAGACTGGATAATTTGTATTGATCTATCTTGAAGTTTACTGACTCTTTCCTCTGTGGTCTCTGTTATTGAGCTCATCCAGTGAGATGTTTTATTTTTCAGTTCTAAATTTCCACTCGATTCTTTTTTTATATCTTGTTTCTTTGCTGAGATTTTCAGTTTTCTGTTTGTTTCCAGAATGCCCATAATTGCTTTTAAGAGAATTTTTATGAAACTTCCTTTAAAATCTTTGTCAGACAATTCAACACTTCTGTCTGTTAGTATCTGTCGATTTCTTTTCTCATGCAAGATGAGGGTGCCCTGGCTCTTGCTATAACAAGTAATTTTGGATTATATTTTAGAAATTCTGTATATTATGTTATGAGACTCTGGTTCCTCTTTAAATCTTCTATTTTAGCAAGCAGTCAACCCATTTAGATTTAGAACACACATCCTGGCCCACTTCTGTGGGCTGTGGTTTAACTTTTAAACTTTTGCAGTACCTTTCTGGTCTGCCCCACTGTGTACTACTGAGAGGCCAGTCTGAAACCTGGGTGGTATTCCACATTATTGTTCAATTCTCAAAGCTTTTGATGTGTTGATTCTGGTCAGTTTACTGCTTGAGCCACTCAGAGATGAGCCTGGGACTTCATACTTCGATTAAAAGGTCTCTTTCTCCTGCCCCCTCCTCTCCATAATCCTCTCCCAACTCTCTAGTTGGAAGGGGGAAGGGATGCTTTGCTGCTTAGTGCTGGGTAGGCATTGTCAACAGGGCTCCACCCCACAGTCTCTCACCACCGTGCTTGGTGGCAGGAGACGAAGCGCTGCTTCTCCATGTGTTTATTTAATGCAGAATAGGGATAGTTGTCAGAGCTCCTCACCACAGCAGAAAGGGCAGGGGAGACACTTCTTTGCTTGACATTCAGTTTGTGCAGAGTGGTGATAATGATTGGGCTCTATCCCATAGACTCTGCAGCATGGTGGGCAATGGACAATGGGGGACGTTGCATCTTTTAAGGTATTTGTCTGGACTAAGACATTTATATTCAAAAACGTTCTATCCTGTAGAGTCATCCTCTTGGTCCTTTTTTGAGAGAGTTGTTTTTTGTTATTTTTTTTTGTTTGTACCTGGTAGTGGTTCCAGGTTGTGGGCTGCTCTAGCTCCCAGGATATATGACAGGAAATCAGATAAACAAAAAACTACCTCAAGGAACTTACTGCTGGGTTGTCCTTCAAGTTCTAAGTTCTCCAGCTGGTCTATCATCTTTTTGTCACCTTTCAGAGTCTACTTACAGTTGCTTTTTTTTTTTTTTTAATTTTGTTTATTTATTTATTTTTGGCTGCGTTGGGTCTTCATTGCTGCGCGAGGGCTTTTCTCTAGTTGCGGCGAGCGGGGGCTACTCATCGTTGCAGTGCGTGGGCTTCTCATTGCGGTGGCTTCTCTTGTTGCAGAGCACAGGCTCTAGGCTCGTGGGCTTCAGTAGTTGTGGCACGTGGGCTCAGTAGTTGTGGCTCTCGGGCTCTAGAGCACAGGCTCAGTAGTTGTGGCACATGGGCTTAGTTGCTCTGTGGCATGTGGGATCTTCCCGGACCAGGGCTCGAACCCATGTCCCCTGCATTGGTAGGCGGATTCTTAACCACTGCACCACCAGGGAAGCCCTATAGTTGCTTTTATGTTTTTTTTTAAACATCTTTATTGGAGTATAATTGCTTTACAATGGTGTGTTAGTTTCTGCTGTATAACAAAGTGAATCAGCTATACGTATACATATATCCCCATATCTCCTCCCTCTTGTGTCTCCCTCTCTCCCACCCTCCCTATCCCACCCCTCTAGGTGGTCACAAAGCACTGAGCTGATCTCCCTGTGCTATGCAGCTGCTTCCCACTAGCTATCTATTTTATGTTTGGTAGTGTATATAAGTCCATGCTACTCTCTCACTTCGTCCCAACTTACCCTTCCCCCTCACTGTGTCCTCTTATATGTTTTACTCTAGAGTTTTCTGTTGTAATCAGCAGGAGGAATAGAGTGGAATGCACTTATTCATATCTTGACTGGAACCAGAGGCCCTTTTCTTAGGGCCTTGATTAATCCCATTATGTCTGTAAATGTACTTATTTTATAGTTTCTTTCTGACAATTCCACCATATGACTTTCTTCTGTTGTGTCTTTTGCAGTGGCTGCTGACTCTTGCTTATAGTGTTTGTTAGTTTGGCTTGTGAACTTAAATCAAAGTAGGGCTTTCTCTGTGTCATGGGGTAAGAGCGTGTTCTTCTAGAAGTGTTTTACGTTTGCTCATGTCCAAGGATTTATGTAAAAGATTTCAGTTTCAGCTACTGTAATCAAAATTGTGTGATATTGGTGAAAGGATGGACACATAGATTAATGAAACACAAAGTCCAGAAATTGACCCATGCATATATGGTTAGTTGATCTTTTTGACAAAGATGCAAAGGCAATTTAATGGAGAAAAAATAATCTTAATAAATGATGCTGGAACAATTGGACATGTATATTAAAAAACTAACCTTGACTCATACATTATATACAAAAATTAACCCCAAATGGACCATAGACCTAAATGGAAAACCTGAAGCTATAAAATCTCTAGAAGAAAAAATAGGAAAAAAATCTTTGTGACTTTGGGTTAGGCAAAAATTTCTTAGGATACAAAATGTATGATCCATAAAAGAAAAATAGTTGATAAATTAAACTTTATCAAAATTAAACACATCAGCTTTCAGAAGATACTGTTAAGAGAATGAAAAGACAAGCCACAAACTAGGAGAAAATATTAGCAAAATAGGACTTACATCCAGAATATATAGTGACTTCTTAAAACTCAATAGTAAGAAATCAAACAACCAAATAAAAAGTGGACAAAAGACTTGCACAGAAAGTCTTACTCTACCAAAGAAGATATATGGATGGCAAATAAGCACATGAAAAGAGGCTCATAATAAGTCATGAGGGAAATACAAATTAAAAGCACAGTGAGATACCGTTTGACCTATTAGGATGCATAAAGCAAAACACTTGACAATACTAAGTGCTGGCAAGGTTGTGGAGTACCTTAGAACTCTCATACATTGCTGGTGGAAATGCAAAAGTGGTACAGTGACTCTGGAAAACAGCTTGGCAGTTTGTTAGAGAACTAAACATTTACTGATCACACAATCTAGCAATCCTAAGCATTTGTGCAAGAGAAATGAAAACTTATGCTAACATAAAAAACCTTTGGTAAATATTTGTAGCAGCTTTATTCATAATTGCCTCAAATTGGAAACAATCTGAATATCCTTCACCTGACGAATGTATAAGCATATTGTGGAACGTTCATATTAAATAATTAAAAGGAATAAACCAATGATACATATAACAACATGGATGAATCTCAAATACACAATGCCGAGTGATAGAAGCCGAACTCAAAAAGCTACATCCATTTTGAAAAAAGCAAAATTATAGGGAAACAAAGTAGGCCTGGAGGAGGATGTTGACTACAAAGGAGCATGAGGGAGTTTTAGGGAGGATGGAATTTTCTATGTCTTGATTATAGTGACTACATGACTGTATGTGCTTGTCGAAACTCATTGAAATGTACACTAAAAAGAATAACTTTATGTAAATTAGACTTCAATACACCGGGCACTTTAAAAAAAAGACATCAAGCCTCATTTATGGAAATCAGCAAAATTTCCTCTTCCTTTACCCCTTGGAAAGTTCTGGCTGTGCAATCATTGAAGAATTAGTAGTATTTTTTTTTAGTTAAGAAATGAGTGAGTGGAGCCTGGGATGGTGGGGGAAGGCATCCCAGAAGATAGCTCCATATGAGCAAAGGCAAGCACACGTGGGTTGCATTTTGAGAGGAGGCACCAACACGGCCTGGAGGTCACCCAGATCAGAAAACGACTCATGTAATAGTTAAGAGAGCAGGCTTTGGAGTTAGCTTGAATTTGAACCTGGCTCTTCCACTGCCTATCTTTGTGACCTGGGTAAATTACTTAAACTGACTGTGCTCGATTTCCCTCTGTAAAAAGGTAATGACAATAATTACATGCCTTACAGTCTTGAGAGGTAAACTAATTAATACTCACAAAGTACTTAGAATAGTACCGCACATACAGTAAATGCTCAGTTAATGTTAGTTGTTATTACCCATTTGTTCCCTCAACATACCTTCCCTTAGTACTGATTTGTGCCTGGCCCTGGGGATTGGACATTGGGCATCTGGAAGAGAATCATCTTTGGATGATCTGAAATTTAGTGAGGGAAGGAGACAGGCAAAGTGAAAATGCAGAGTGATAAGTGCAAATAATTGAGGGAAACACAAGGGTTATGGAGGCACAGAAAAAAATTAGGGAGAGAATATCACTATAGAAAGTGTGAGTGGAATTCACCCAAGGAAATCCTAAAGAAAAGGTTACTTTTGAGTCGGGTTTTGAAAGATGGGTAGGAGTTTATTGAGTATCTCCCTGAATACCTTGTGCAACTATCAAAGTCATAGAGTCTGGAGAGTGTTTGAGGGTTCTTAGGGAAAAAGAAAAAGAAAAATTTTATGATAATAGATGAGGCTTTAAAGGGAATAGGGCTGAATTTAGAAGAACCAATTCAGGTGCAATGAGGGCCATGGAAGGATTTTAAACAGCTGGACAATAACATGATCAGATCTTTGTTTCGGAAGGATGGTCCTGGTGGCTGGTGTGGAGGAGGATGATTGAAGTGAGAGAGTGAGGGGACTTCTGTGATAGTCCCAGAGGCCTGAGCTGGGGCAGCAGATGGCAATGGACATCAGAGGACAAATTCAGGAGAAGTTTCAGAGGTGGTCCCTTTGATATGAAGGGGTCAGAAAGATGTTAGTGCCCAAGTTAAGACTAGAACTCAGAGTCACCTATTCTTTCAACCACTATCTAATGATGTATTCACTCTGTGTGTGGTGCTGAGGACACAGATGTGAAGAAGTCCCATCCCAGCCCGTGGGGTTTCTCATTCTGGTGGGGAAGAGAGTCTTGGACAAATAATTACAGTGTAATGAGTGATCTCAAGGAGGCAGGGTCAAGTGTTTAGAGCAAGAAGTAGGGGCTGAGGATGCTGGTTTGAATGTGTGGTGGGATTTTAGTTTCGCTGAGGGATTGCATGAGTATAGCTGTGAAGGTGTGCAACTTACAGGGAAGCAGTTGGCCTTTGTAGCAGGAGATGAAATCTAGAGCAGATCTGTAAGCACTGAGGGTCCTCAAAGCCCTCCTCTGCCACACAGAATTCTTTAGAAGCCAATTCCTTGGGCTTTTGGAGTTCCTGAGTGTGATGGTTAATTTAATGTCAACTTGACTGGGCTGTAGAGTGCCTAGATTAAACAGTATTTTGGCGTGTGTCTGTGAGGGTGTTTCTGGATGAGATTAGCATTTGAATCTGTGCACTCAGTAGATTCTCTCCCCAGTGTGGGTGGGCATCATTCAATTCACCGAGGGCCTGCATCAAACAAAGAGGTGTAGGAAGGACTAATTTGCCCCTTTTGCTTCCTGTCTTCATGAGCTGGGACATTGGTCTTCTCCGGCCCTTGGACTGGGCTTTATACCATTGGCTCCCCTGGTTATCAGGCTTTTGGACTAGAATTACATCATTGGTTTTCCTGGGTCTCCTAGCTTGTAAATAGCAGATCATGGGACTTCTCAGCCTCCCTAATCATGTGAGCTGATTCCACATTAAAAACCTCTTTATATCTATATCATCTATATCTGTATCTATATAACCTATTCGTTCTGCTTCTCTGGAGAACCCTAATATACTGAGTCTTGAGAAGGAAGAAACACTGAATGTATTCAGTGTAAAAGAGAGATACAGTCTAGGAACCTGCAGATCCAGTTTCTGTCTTCTATCCTTAACCCAGACCACTCAGGACACCCACGGGGAATGCAAAACCAGGAACAGAACAAACAGAAGCGCTCAAAGCAATAAATATGTCTAAAGTTGGTCAGAACCGCCCCCCACCAAAGTAGTAAGTTTAAAGAGAATTCTAATTATGGCATGTCATTTTCACTTGGGGGTCACTCGCTATATAAACGGTCTCATTCCAGCCACCATGACTGTGATCAGCTCAGATAATAGGAAATGGTAACAGGATCAGTTTACACATCTTAAAATAAATGTACCCTTGAAGGGCAATTCATTGTTGTCTTGTACACACACACAGGTCACTCTGGTCTGTAATAGTTCAACTTAGACACCTATAGGTATGTGTTTTCACTACCATCTCAACCCATCCCTGAAAGCCACTTCTTTCCTTGAAGGCATACTAGACTTGATAACTTGCCCCCAGCAAGGCTCCTAATCCCTTCTTTGACCTGACAGCATTTAAAGTATTGGGCAATGATTATGCTTTTTGTGTGTGTGTGCTGAACATCTTAATTTGTTCAACCATTCCTCAAAGAATTTAGTTTCTCATAAAATCTATATTTGTCACCATTCTGATCACTCACTCAGGCAGAATCCAGCTTTAAGAAAGTATTTCCTTAGAAGACTGGGTCTCATTTTGAAATCAGCAAGTATCATCCCACCCATATATGAAATATAGTGGGAGAATTACAGCCAATTATTTGCACTAATCCAAGGTGATATTCCATTAGGATGTCATCGTCACATATAATACCTTTTGAGCTTGCAGTCAATGATCACAGTATAAAAGCAGAGAAGTTCCCTGGAGAAGGCTGAATTCAGCCTCCTCCCCATCCTCCCTCCCGTCCAACCTGTGAAGTTGAGTCATGTGACAAGCGCCAGTCAGACATTATTTCATGTTATGCTAAGATGAAGTCTGGCTGGAGGAAGCTGCTGAGAGACCTAAAAAGCCAGTATCTTAGCTTCAATTACATTTAGGTGGAGCAAGGGAGTAGACATTTTGTCTTAAACAAGAACTCTCAATGCCCACCAGAAACTACTTGTTCCTGTGATGCTAAGGACACAGTAGTGTCCATGGAAACGGCTTACTGAAGGCTTGAAAAATCATGTTTTTATTTACCTTATTTACCAGATTTACCTTAATTCCTGATTCCCCACTGCCCAAGCTACGAATCCTGATCTTTTATTTAAAAATTTAAAGTACTACACACAAGAAACTGAAAATTCTTTTTGGAAGCAGGTAGGGTCATAAACAATAAAATATTCCAAGAATGCACTAGGTGAATTTGTAGGTTTATGCTGGGTTGTCTACAAGTTTATGGTTTGTACTTAGAAAACTTCTTATCAGAAAACCAGGGACACAGCTTTAGGGCTGAGTTAGCTCATATAGTACATTTTCCAGTTAGATCTGTTTTTCTTTCCTTCCATTAATGATTGCCTATCAAAGGGTGATTTATTTTGAAATTTCTAAGTAAGGGCCTCTTACATGTTACTTTGCTAAGTTTTGTTCTTAGTGATCACTGCATACATAGTAATCACATGATCACATGTAATATTCTGATGGTTTTATTAACAAGTATATAATACATATATTGCATACTGTATATATGAGGACTGTACAGTACAAATTTATGTTCACAGTTTGACATGACAAAATGTCATTACTGAATTCCCATTGGACTACCGAGTAGAAACAGAGCAAGAACATTAAACATTCACATCTTTAGTAAGAAAGATTACCAAAATGTTTCAGTATTTGCAAGTATACTAATGCATGCTAAAAACCTTTACCCATTCAGTCTTATTAGCTTATAAAATATATTACACTTTATTAAAAATTTCTGCATAGTTTATACAAGTATTAAAGTACTGTAAATGTAATAATCCTGCTATACTTGCAGGTATGGTTTAAGAGATGCTAAGCAGAAAGATTATTTTGACCCTCTAACACTAAGTACATAACAGCAAAAAAAAAAAAAAAAAAGTGCTAGTATTTGTAAAACATAATATTGTTGTAGCCCTCGTTTAATGCATGTAAAATGGCTTTGTAAATGTATTATTTAAGTGAATTTGCAATCATTTAGAACTTGTTAACCTTGACCAACAAGAGAATAAAGGCCACTCTGAGCAACTTCATGTATGACGGCAATTCCTTCAAGATGACTGTATATTTTCAAACCAATCAAATTATTCTAAAACCTTAGACCTTTGAGATTGTCTTTAAAACAATCTAATCAGGAATGATGTGTAGATATACAGTATCAGCAATATAGTTTTTCAAATTCCACATTAGTGCAACACTGATAGTGCAGATGGGTGTTTAATAAAATATACACATTCATATATAGTTCCCCTGTAAATCTGTTCTAAGGCTCTTGAAACTTCTGATATTTAGCATTTCCTTAGTTGAACATAGCTATGCTGCTAACACGTTCTCAAAACCAGGCGATTTAGAATGTTAATGCCCATTTGCGATGTAGATTCACACTTTAGAACTCTAAAATATGATGGTTACAGATTTAATTTTTCTGACTTCTCCCCCAGGATGACACTTGGATAATAATGAAAGAAATTCTATAATAAACAGAATTTACACAACACTAACTCCATGTTTACAAATCATTCTCATCAATTTAAAATATTGCAATTAAAATCACCATTGATAGTAACATGGCATATCATTAAAACCACACGTTCAAGGGTACCTTATCTTGTATTGGAGGTCTTCCACAATAACAGCTAAAAATTACTAAGAGACTAAATTTCTCAACTATCATAGTAAAATACAAATATATATAAAAAAGGAAAATTTGGTTAAGAGCCAATTGGTAACTAAAGTATACAGACCAGCATGAGAACAGAGAATAGCTTCCTGGGTTGCTTTTCTTTCAGAGTTGAAATGAACTGTTAGCATAATCTAAGCAAGCTGAATAGTAATGTAATAGTCTTTGCAGGGTCTTGCTTGCTTTTCTGAAAAAAAATGTCAATATGCCATAGCATACACGTCAAATTTCATGAGAACCCACGAAGCTTTCTATCAGCTGGACTCAGACTCACAGCTAATTATTCAAAGATCAATTCTGTCCTTTCTTGCCCCTTTTCCCACCTTCAAGATGGGTTAGAACACACACAAACTGGTTATCTCCATTAAAACAAAAATGTTCTTTGCACTCCAACTTAATTCTTCGGTGTGTTGTGGAAGAACCATTTCAAGCAATAAACATTTTGGCATGAATGTGACTAAGCATCTACAATACAGACAATACCTACTTTTCCAAGAGCCATTTTTTTTAATCCCTCAATTCATGTCATAGTTGCAAAAAAAAAAAAAAAAAAAGCCTCATAAGGATGTTTTAATATTCTAAACAAATTTTGCAGTGCTTAAAAAAAAAAAAGAAAAACCAAGTGCCACAATAACAAATTACTTTGCATTTCTCAACTACATCTCCTTTCAGTTGGATCCGAGGGCTTACGAGGGGGATCTCTTAGGTGTGCAGTCCCTACAACTAACTTTTATTAACACGGCGCCATCAAAGTAAGCTCCCCACACAATTTGCAGGCCTCCAGAATCACTCATGCACTGTCTTTTAAAACAATTGAACAGTGTATTCCTCCCAGTTAAGGTTGTGTTGGATCCTGAGTTGTGGCTGGGATGAATGTTCAGGATTCCATTCTTCTCTCTGCTCCTCCATCCTTTATCGAGGGATGAAGGTGCATTTGCTCAAATGCACCCACACTACACCACCGTCACCCACTTTCTTCAAATTTAGGACCAATGGCATTTCTACACATAAATTATTTTTACTGGCATTTACACTATGGTGCTCAAAAGCCTGCTTTTGAAAAACTTCCCCTAAATAATGGTGCTATTAATCTTCAACATAAACACGAGTCATTTTCAGTTTGTTCTTCTGACAGGATACTTGATAGTGATAGGAGATTGCCAGCTCCGACAGTAAACATTTGGGAATTTGAGCTACATTTATGAATCCCTGAACTGTGGTTTTCTAGACTTTTCAGAAATCTGTCCCCCAAGAAAGGTATGTGTGCTTCACAACTATTTATATTTACAAATAGTGTCACTCAGGTCTTAAATTGAAGGAATCTACTAAAGCATTAGCAGATGCTTATTTATGATATGTGTCATGAACACAGATGACAGCCAGTTTGGCACCTTACAGCTCACACAGAAAAGTCTCCATATGAAGCCTCCGTGATTAATTTGATAGGGGAATACAATTACCACTCAACGTTTCCCTGTTTGCAGAAAAGCTGTTAAGTAGGTGGGGTAAAAGAAGGCCATTAAAGAAGACCATTCATACCCTTACCCAAAAGATTTTTTCCCATTACTGAGCAAATATTTTTGTGGCACCCCTATCAATGCTTGGTAATCCACATTAAGGACATTGTAGAAACAGAGACAGGTGCATGGAGAACCCCATCAGTATCTGGCTTTGCAGTAGGGTTCCGCACAGCTGAACGTGCATAGAGACTGAAGCTCTGAGAATGTACTGCCCAGCGGACCAAATGATGAACTGTCACCGAAAAGCCCTAGGCGAGCAGGAATGGCTGGCTTCCTCCTTCGCCCGCCTTGCTCTGCCCCTGCTGATGCCCCTTTGCTCCGACTCCACGCTAGCAAGTACAGCATGCACCCCCTCAACTGATAGACGTCATCCACCTAAATCAGCAGCTCTGGCTCACCTCCCAGTGGTGGCAAAGACCTCCTTAGTAGCTGCAGGCACAAAGGAGGGTAAAGGACGTACATTTAGATGAAGCGATAAATCCAAATTGACAAGCCAGATCTGTGAAGGACAATGGAAGAGTTGACTGTACTAGTCTGAAAGCCTGTTGCATGTCTAGCTCATCTGTGAAAGGTTCCACCCTTCTTTTTGCTGTGGAGCACCAAACTCGATCACAGAGCACAGAGGTCTGGATGCCTCTGGCAAGGACCAGCAGGCTGGATACTGTATTTCTAATACATTTACTTTGACATTCTTTTGAGGATTACATGGAGAAACAATTGGTTATGTTAGTTTACATGTTCCCTTGTTTTCATTACATTAAACGTTATCTCTAAGAAGGGTTTGCTTAGCATCCCCGGAAAAAAAAAAGAAAAAAAAAAAAAGTGTTCACATTCTTTAGGTCTGACCCGTGGTAAGGAGAGGGAGGATTAGAGAATATTTACTACTGACCATATGGAAGTTTGAATGATATAAATTCAGAGATTCAGACCAGCTGAATCAAAATTAAAATGTACATGTAAAAAGATGAGTTAGATAATGGGAGGGAGGACAGAGAGAGAGCTGGGAGAGTGGGAGCCACGCTGAGGCGGGAGATAGAGGCATTCAAACGAGCATGTGGCGTTTCCTATGGAGGGCAAGGTGGTCGGAGCGGGAGAAGCTGCGGTCACAGTCTGGACACTGGAAGGGTTTGATTCCAGTATGTTTTCGGAAATGTCTCGTGAGTTCATCAGACCGAGCAAATTTCCATGTGCATCCTTCCCATGTACATTTGTAGGGTTTTTCTCCTGCAGAAAGGTGGGGAAAAAAGAGCTTATTTTTTCTAAGAGCAAAATGATATTAATAATTAAAGACAGTAAATATTTCTGAGCTAAAGCTCTTGACAAACATTATTTCCAAGATAGGACCATACATTTGTCCCTTGAACCACTAGGCGACAAATAAGAAACACAGATTGTCTTAATATGAAATTGGCTTTCTGCCCAAAAAAGGGGGTGAGGGGGATTTTAAGAGTTCTTAAAGCATATTTATGGCACTGAAATCCACTCTGAGGGGCTATCAAATAATTTTGGTTTTGCCCTCAATGGAGGCGATGAATAAGTTTTTAATACCCGGTGATCCGTATTTGTTGACCTCCAAGTCGTAAACCTACTTAGGAGCTTAGCTACATGCAGTGCTATCCATTCAAAGAGAAGTCCAAACTGAAAGTTTGTGGGATTTTCTTATTCTTTTCAATAGTTTTCTAAAAATGTGAAGTCCCTAAGTCCCTAGCAACAAATATTTATCAGGGATTTCAACATTTTATTTTTTGTTTAGTCAAGAACAACAACGCCTAAGTATAATGCTTTAATTCAGATGTACGGAAAATATAGTAAACTCCTCCCCACCCTGTCAGAAGTCAGGTTTCTACAACCCTCTCCTGTGTGACGATAACTTACAGGTGAGAAAAAGAAGACCTTTGTGGGAAAGTCACGAGGACGGCAGTTTGAAGGCCTTTACAAATAAAAAGGCAGTTAATGGTAATTTTACATGTTTTAATCAGTAATATTGGGTAATGGCCATGACAGATTCATTCCCATTTACTATCTCTTGTTTTCTAGAAACCTTAAAGGATTGCAATTCCTTGGCATTTCAATGACATATTCAGAATTTATACTCTCTGCTTTGTTGCACAGAATATACACGTTAAGAGTTATTTTTCGTACATCTGAATTGTTACCCAAATATCCAATGTCTTTTTACTCTTAGGCTGGCCTCTGGTAACATCCACCCCTCAGGGCCCGTTCATGCCCTGAGGAGGCTTTCATGAGTCTATCTGGCACTGCCCATTGGGTGGTCCTCTAACCGCAAGGCTGTCACCCTCAGCTCTCTCCATGGCAACACAGTGAGGAAGCCAAAGAACACTGTGTCTGGCTGGATCCCCTTGGCTTCCTTTGCCTCCTTCCCAGGATGCACGCAAAACCTTCACTTCCGCTCTGCCAGACACTTCACTTCCTCTCCTCTTCCAAACCCCGGATTCTTCTCTTTGTAAATGTTCCTAACAAGAATGACTCACAAAACTCCAAATATTCTACATTCTGAGTTAAGGAAATGTACAGAGAGGGAAATTGCTATTACACTAGAAGTTCACATCCAAGAGTATGAGGTCAGCTCAGATGAGGCTTTCCATAAACATTAATCACCAATACCAACTGCAATTAATCAGGTTTGTTTAAAACATTTTTGTACGAATTCCTTAAGATGTTTTGCTACAAAATGTTCATGAGCACAGGGGACAATTTTACGTTTTCCTCACCTATTTAACAATTTTTATAAGATCTGTCTGTACGCTCTATATGCAACGCCTGGCAAACTGGAAAATATCCTACAACAAATATGGCAGGCAATCGCCTGTAAGTTCCCTCAGTTTTAGAAGACGATAATTACCCAAATTTCTTCACTTTTCTTTCCTTCGATGACTGTCTTCCATTTGAATTCCATTTCTATAAACTGCTGCATTTACTTGTTCTGTATAAAGAACTTTTTTTTCTCTTTTTGCCATCGTGAATTTGATAATGTACAACACTTATTAAGTGACAGCCTATATGAAGGCCACATCTTTGATGAAACAGGCCCATGGTTAAGGGCACTTTCCCCCTCTGTTCCCAGTGGAGGTTTCATGCCCTTCTCTCTCTCTTACTACAGAGACCACAGAACTGCAAGTGGTTGCAAGGGGCCTTGAATAGATAACCCTGAATCTACTCTATTATAAAAACAAATCATTATCGAAAACTTCATTTTTCACAACTGACAAGAGACATCTGTAGCTGACTATGGTAACTTTCAAGATGCCTGAAAAAATTTCCTTACAATAATCTCTGAAAGCTAGAACATTTGTCTTAACATTCCATGCTAGTACTTCTTAAGAAGAAAGATGAAGCGAGTCTTGTATTTCTAATACCTGTATGTGTTCTTCTGTGTGCTTTCAAGTGAGAGCTTTTAGTGTATACTTTGTTGCATCCATCATAGTCACATCTGTGTATCCGCCGCTTCCTCTGGGTGTCTGGAGATTCCACAGGTAAAGGTCTCTTCCCGGGCTGCACGATGACTGAAGGGTGATTCCTAGGAAAGCCAATGCCAAATGCAAAATGGTGAGTGAAAGGCTCTTCCTTTCCTTCAGGGTACCAAAAGCATTAACAACACTGGGCAAAAACAAACAAACAAAAAACCCAACAAAATAAACAAAAAGAAATTAGCAGATCAACCCAAGAAGCACTGCTATATTCATTCAACAAACATGGAGTGAGCACCTACCATGAGCCAGGCACTGTGCTTGGCACCGGGACACAAAGATGAATAAAAACAGGGTTCCTGCCCTGGAGGAGCTCACACTCTAGGGGGAGACAGACATGTAGATAAGTAATGACAGTAAGAAGAGTTAGGGGCTACACTAGAGGGAGGTGCAAAGTGCTAGGAGAGTCTCTTTCCCTTAATAGAAATTTGCTTTCTTGTAGAATTCTGTGGGACTAGGCTGAACGCTGTACTGTTTTCTCACATTTATTATTCTTTAGGGGAAAATGTAAGAAGTCAAACTCCTAAGTCTCAGGCAACCACGTTGTAGGATGTATCTACATTTGATCCTTTACATAACTGGCATTTAGTTTGAGTCTCTTAAAGAGGCTCAATGTACATTTGATTTTTATCTCCCCCCCCTCCCCCGCCAAAAAAAAAGTTGGCACTACTGTCTTCACAGACTCAAACCTTTACTGTCACTATTATTCCTCCTTGAGAGAGAACTTCAGGCAGTGCTAGTGGTCAGGCGAGGAAGCCCCTCACTCAGGACTCAGGACCCAGGCTCCAGGTGCAGCACCGGCTCCCTCACTAGCTGCCCGCCATCCTCCCTACCTTCCCGGCTCCTCACCCAGACTCCCCTTCCTGCACCTGCACACCTTTCCAGGGGGGAGGGGGGACTGAAATCAAATCAGGTTACACAGCATTACTGTGAACTTTCTCTCTTCCAGAAAGGAAGTTGGTGGAGAGAAATGGCAGGTGGGAAGAGCTAGGAAAAATCTGTAGTTTTTTCAGGCTTCCCCTGCTGATTGATGGAATTAACAAGTTCTACTCCATCCATTTGCTCTCCTAATAACTAATTACTTGATACATTACAAGCTTACATATCAACAGTTGGCCTCTAACTGCAATGAAAGACTTCTTTGTCTTTTAAATTTGAATCTAAATTTCTTAAAATATTCCAAATAACATGTGAATGTTTTATACAAGAGTGTATGGGGGAAAAAAGATTGGTGAAAAGAATTTGATGAGGGTAAACAATCTTGTGAGATAAAGAATAATAAAATTTAGACATAAAAATCAAGAGAGTCACTGAATGAAACGTGTTTTTTATCTTGGTAAAAATGTAAATACATGTCCCTTATCAACAACTTTTTCAAGCACCCAAAGAAGTGACTAGGAAGAGAATAAAAAGGTGCATCTTATCTTGAGTGACTTCACTAATTTCTCACTTACGATTAGCAAAAAAAACTGTCTGTTTTGAGTATCACTTTACCTTCCTACCCTGATGCTTAGAGGGATGATATGAAAGAATAAAGTTTAGATACATGGAAAAGTGAACATGAACTAGTGGTGGGGGGGGGGACAAGAACTTCAATTATATAAATGTACAAACAAATAGCAGAGAAAATGGAGAACTGAGAGAGTTTTTATAAAGCTCGATTATTAAGACCCTTTAATAAAAAGAAAACAGTTTATCAGTTTATTTTAAACTTTCAACTTTCACGCCATTGACTGAAAATTTTCATCTTCATTAAGAGAACTTCAGGAAGTAAAATGCTGAGGGGAAAAAAAAATGAACAGTTAAATATATCTCATTTGCCTCTGGGACCCTGGGAGAGAATCCCAGATAACATTAGAAGTCTCTCCCAGTTATTCGATTTTATGGTTTGGGATTCTAATGGTTTCTGGGCAGTAGTTATGACTGCTGTTTCAGTTGCTCATTTTGTGAAAATGCTACCCTAAAAAAAGGAACCGTAAAAGGCTGGGCGCTCCAGCTCTGCCCTGATAGTCCCTATAACCCTCGGCAAGGTATTCATGCTCTCTGTGCCTCAGTTTCTTCTTTGTAAAAAAGGGGATGATAATAATGCGATCTCAGAAGGCTGTTGTGAGTAATGCACACAAAACACTTAAGAACAACACCTGTTCCAGATGCAAATCTGCGAAACAGTAGCTGTTACTATTTCAAGGTGCAGAAACCCATTAGCAAGCTTTGCCCCTACAGTTGTTTAATTTCATGAGGAGTTTTTTTGGGATGTCCTAACACCAGATCAGGAAATCTCTACTCCACCCAACATCTCCCTTGGAAGGCAGCATCACTCTGCGAGGGGTCAGCAGTCTATCTCTAAAGAGCCGGGTATTGGTACAGGCTGAGGTTCAGGATCTTGGGATCTCACTCACTCTTCTGGGTCTCCTCACTGCTCATTTTTAAGGAGGTTGTTTGGGATCATCATAACCCAGAAGTTAGAATACCTAGTAAATATCAGAGACCTGGTCATTCTTTTGAGTTAAGCTGATCCCTCTTACGTTTGCTACAGTTTCATGTACACAACTCAGTGGGGAAATCTGATCCTCAAACTTTTTGTTCTAAATAAATTTTCACACATGTAAATAACAAAAGAAATCTGATACACATTTTGAGTGCCTTTAAAAATAATCCTAAAGCTATAACTTTATGATCAAACAAGTAGATTTCAAAGCTGTATTTTAAAGTCCACCCCTGTAAAGGAAGGGTTTCTTAAGGCAAATATTATTGGGGCTGCCTCATGGACATGGTACCAGGTGCTTGGTTTCCAGTGATTCTTTCCTGGCTAGCTGGTTTCCTATGTGGGCTGCTACTGGGCACACTCCAAGACATTACTTAATCACATCTGCGAGAGAATTACTTGAAGGGTACATGTCCCAGTTGTGGCTAATCGGTTCAATTTTCTGAGAGGCAAAATGCATTCTTAGGTCAGCATTAGACTAAGCACATTATTCATTAATCATTAAAAGCCACTGAGCTTGAGATCATCCAAAGAACGTTACTTAAAATAAGCAAGAAAAGAGAAAAGGTGTTTTCTTTCCAGCAGCATTCAGAGCACAGAATATTGCCTTCAAATATTCTTCCGTAACGTGTTACACTGTAATTTATAATAACCTAGACTTTGGAATAACCCCCTTTCAGTCAACGGATCCCTCGCTATGCGGGCAGTTGGCTTTATAGCATCTTTTTCATCATCTGTGCAGGAACAATTACAGGTACAAGCCATGTTGCCAGTTACCTCAACAAAGACATCTGACATCCTAAAAAAAGGGTAATTCAGCCTACAAGATGTGTCCATTTCGGTTAGTCTATTTTTCCTTTCCCTTAGTGCAGCAGCAGATGCAATCAGCTAGATATGGCCTAAAAATAGCAAGAAGACCACTCATCTGGAAGCCGGAGATCAGCCCAGGCCCCCTCTGCTGTTAACGGTGTGATTACAGGCAAGTTATTTATGTCTTGGCTCATCAGTTGTTTGCTCTGACTCCCACCTGCTTGTTTTCGGAGAATGAAATAACTCCTTTGAAAACACTTGGAAAAGTTCCTTTCTGGGGGTAAGGAGGCACTACGCAATTGTGAAGGGCAATAATGTACAAGACCATCAGACAGTCTGCCTGCTGACGTGGCTGCGGAAGAAGATTCATTCTCTTCTTCATCTATCAAGGAGTAGATGACAACCCCCCGCCCACCCTCCCCAAAGAAAAAAACGGACGGATTTGATGCAAATGACAATTGATATATGAGCTATTATGAAGGCACCTACTTGGGGTTGAATGTGGATACAACCAGAATATATGTTAAGTTCCAGAAAATAGCTGTTCTAAAACCAGAGGATTCATATTCTGCTACAGAATTCATTACGTAAGGGAGAAGAGTGCAGTAGATAAAGCAGAAAGGTGGGCAGAAATGCTGGAGAAAAGGTTATATGGGGAGGAAGGTGATAGAAGGGAGCCTGAGGAGACAATAACTCTTGTACTTCCTTTGTACTAGGAAGCCGGCCATTAAATCCAGTGTTGTAAGGACCATAACAGAAGAAAAATAATTACAACCAATAATGAATATAAAGAGGAAGCCGGGGCAATGAGATTAAGTGACTATGCCAAGGTCATACATATGGTGGAGAGCAGAGCTGGGATCCAAGATGTTGGATCCGAAGGCCACATTTGTACCTACTGCAGACACAGCCTCCAGTGTAATCCCTGGTAGAAGTCAAGGGCATCTATAGTGGCAAATCCCAGTAATGATGTTATTTAGACTGTGTGTGACACCATCACATGAGAGCAAGTTAAACCACCGTTCAGGTGCCTGGATGCTGACCAGTAGTGTAAACTTCCTACTGGATGGCGGTTCTAAAGCAGACCGAACATTCTAGGGCAGTCACAATTAGAAAGACCGGAGACTAAACAGTTCTTTCAACGCCGAGCTTCTCTGAGCAACATGGTCAGCTTTCTGTTGCCACGGGCCTGGTTTTGCAGTATCTTTCTTGGATTTGTAGTTGGCCCGGAAAATTCTGACTAAAGCCATTCCCCACCACAGAAACACTATACTTTATGAGAACTGACAATGGGAAGGACGATATGTGATCCCATGAAGCATTTCCAGGATCCAACCTTAAGTGGAATATCTAGAACACCAAATTCAATCCATGTTGGGCTAAAGATGATGGGAGAACTAGATACACATAGTCTGGAAGGACGGAAAAAAACAAGATAAAAATGATTTCTGGGGTAAAGTGGCAAAATCATGTGTGACCAATTCACTGAGAACGTGACGTAACGCGTGTAACAGAGCACATAGTTTTTGGAGAGATTCTCCCATTTGGCCCAGGGCCTGCCCCGAACGACAAGGCAGTCCCGGCTGGCAATCCACACCACATCCTGAGCGGGAAGCTCCAGCTTCCATTCCAGTTCCGAGATGCACGCCGCTACGTAAATGCCAGGCAGACCTCAATATACTTACTCTTGTAACAGTGCTTGCGGGGGGGACACTGAGTTCATTAAAGGGGGTGACATTTCTTCAGGATAATAATCTGTCCTCTGTGGTTCGATCCCAGGTTCTATTTTAATTTTTTTCTGTAATAGAGGCTTCTCATATGATTCAATTACAGGGACTACAAAATAAAAATAGAAAAGTTACTCTATGTACCATTTACCGATTTCAGCCTTTAAAAGCTTATTGCACAGCTTCTAGCTACCACACTGATGTGTCTCTATTTGCCTTTGGCAAAATGACAGCAGAAATGAATCGGTGGGCGTTTCTTGTTCCTCCTAACGGTTACTTTGTCAGCAAGCACCGTAAGGAGGAAGCTGGACTTTTAAGACATCAGCCCCCAAAGGATTTCTTCCTTATGACGTTTGGTTATCTCCTTGTTACCCCAGCCTTCTGCCTCTGACCAGTCAGTAAACAAGGTGGCTTTTAATAGCCATTAGTTATCACATGGCCTAAAGGTATTTCTTAAATGCCTTTTTGCACCTAGAACCATGCTGGTATTCAATTAAGCAAAACATAAGGTCAAGATTCTTATTATCCCCAGGTTGACAAGTATATAGTGAAACTAATCATTTCATGGCATTTAACAGACAGCCTGATTCTTGGGAGATGTTCCAGTGTCAACACTTAAAAAAAGCAAATGCCTTACGCAGACTCTAAGTCGAATATTTCCTCTGCAGAGTTCAACAGCTCTTGGCCCCTTGCTTCCTTTGCCCCCTCACCCAGACTATCTGGTGAAGACCCGTTAAGTCCGGACTAAGCGGGGCGGCAGCAGTGTGGGCGGGTGGCGGAATTTACCTTGCATGCTACTACTGGAATTCTCCATCTCGTCCGACAAGGAGACCATGAGCGGCTGCTGGAGGTGGCTGGTGTACATGAAGGGGACGGGCTGCACGACGACAGGCTGGATGACGGGCAGGATACCGGGGCTCCGGATGCCGTGGCGGGAGAGGGCCGCGGCCATCACAGGCGGCATGGACAGCGGCACGCTGAAGGGCTGCACGCCGGGCGGCGGCGGCGGCGAGTACTTCTTCCCGGGTGGGCTGGACGAGGGCAGGCTCAGCCCCGGCGAGGCCCTCCGGTGCAAGGACTGGAACTTCAGGGAGGAGGGCGAGTTCCCGGCAGAGGGCGGCGAGCTCCGCTTGTTCACGGTGAGGTCCACCGGCTCCATCTGCATCCCGTGCGACAGGCCTTCTGGGGTCTGGAAGAACTTATCGGATAACGGTGTGGAGTAGATGACGCCATACTTGTTGGGCTTCATCGACTCCATGTAACTGGACGGGTATGACTATTGGAAAAGAAAGACGGAAACGTGTCAACAGCCAAGTAAGCGTGTTTGCTTGAAACACGAATTAAGATGAAAATATACAACAAGTCACCTTCAATCACATGGACTTTAATAAGTGGTTTGGGTTGAGATACATGCTTGACCCTAAAACAATGCTATGAGAGAGCTGGTCTAATAAACGTAAGTACTAAAGTTAATGTGGTAACCGTGTCACACGAAAAATCTCAAATTTAACTCTACGATTATGGCCATGTCCAATGTTAAGGCTGAGGATGATAGCTGGAAAAATTCTAAAATAGGTTATGAAACAGAAGGCTTATGGGCCTTTATCATTAGGAGTTGGCATTGAGGTTCACCAAGAATCAGCCTAGCCAACTAACCTTGTTGATTTTCTTTTTTTTTTTTTTTTTTTTTTAAAGGTTCACATGTTTATTACTGAGCTACACAGTGAGCAGTGGTGAGGAAAGATCAAGAAAAGAGGAGAGAGCATCAAACACAGGCAGCTGTCCCAGACACTAGTGATGTTCTGATTATGTGTGCCACTTCATATGTGAGGCTCCTTATAGACCCAGCTTGGTTCTTCTCCAATGTCTTCTCTTAGAGTTGTACCTGATTTTATTACCAGTTTTCATTCGAATCCACTGGGGAATGGGACGATTCTGCTTTTGTTTCTTGGCCAGGAATCGTTTGATCCTGAAAGTCTTGTGAGAAGACATGACGAGGAGCAAATCCAACCGCACATAGGATGGCGGACAAGAGAAAAAGAGCCCTTGTTGATTTTCTGATGGGGTTTCTTACTTGGCAGGAAATACTCTCCCTGGCTTTAGTGCCCTCCAGCTCAGCAGAAAGACACTGAACGTTTCTCATACGCTGTGTATAACAGGGACAAGCGGAGCTGCATGGTAGTGCCTTAGGATGGTCTTCAGCCACTGACACATCCATGCTACGAGTCCTGGCCTTAGCACTAAAAGTCCTACATCCTAGGAAACGCCTCAATCTCAGGCACACCAGGATGGCCAGTCACCCTACAAACCTATACATGGAAGGCCACCCACACAAGGGTGATTATGTTCTTGGCTCCAACTTGTGCGATAGACTTAATTCACAGTCTGAATGAAACTGTAGAAGATGACTTAATCTCCAAATTTGTGGATGACACAGAACTGTAAAAACGAGCTAATGTAACAGGACTTAAATAAAGACACGTGATGCTGGAAGGGCCCTGCACACAAGCCAAGGCCCTGCCTTCTCTCCTTTCCACCTTGCTACCCCCCTCATCAAAAGAGGCTGCAGGACAACCTAACAAGATACTGGAGGAGACACCAATGGTTTTCCTCCCAAATCTAAGATCTCTTCCACAACTGACCTAATTTATCTTCAAGTACATTTCTCTCTTATAATATCAAGGTAAACCTAACTCTCATTTACCAGCTTTAAATATAAATCAATCATAATTGCACACTATGGGTACTGTCCTTGGCCATGGAATTCACTAAAATTACTTCTATTCCTTAACTAAAATTAAAAAACAGAAAACTTTGTTGTAGAATGCTTTAAAAAAAAATTAAACTCAACATAAGTCATTTTCTTTACTTGTAGGCATTTTAGGGAAACTGAAATTTTTAGTGGTAACATGTCAAGTCTGCCTGCAGAAAATTACTTGTATTTGAATGTTTTACAGTAAAAGTGAAAAGTAACATACTGTGCCTCTCTTCCAGCTCTAAAATCCGAAGTGTTTGTGATTCTGAGGCAACACTAGCTCATGATGCAACTGAGAAAACCCACCAATGGGGCCTTATAATGAAACAGCTTAAATGCACTATTAATTTCTGAGCCTCCCCAGCCCCGCCAATGGCCACTAATGTGAGTTATAAATAACTGTGGAATAGCAGTGTTTTTGACTGGGATTACCACTGAGATCACACCTTTTTCCTCTCTGGGCCTCACTGGGTAAATCTCCACCTGACTATGCATCAGAATCAGCTGTGCTGCTTTAAAATTCCAGATGCCTGATTCCTTCTCTGGGCCAACTGAGCATCAGAGTATTGGAAAGTAAGGGGACAGGCAAGTACCTACCTTAATCTGGTTTTGATGTCAGTTTCTCATTGTTAAGATGCACTTTGTTCTTTTGTCCTTTCTTTCTTTACCTATATCCTCATTCGTAATCTACATAACCCCACGGAACAGTGATTCCTGCAGTCTGGTGTACATCTCTCTGATAGACACAGAGCTTTAGAATAGTTATGTATTTATTTAAGTGCATTAAGAAAAAACTATGTTTCTCAGTAGTAGTGATAAAAAGTTCCCTTTTAAAATAACTTTTACAGTAGTGATACAAAGTTCCCTTTTAAAATAACTTTATTATGTTAAAAAGCAATTCTATCTCTAGGGCACGAAAAATTACTAAATAAATATTAGGAGTGCAGGAGCCATGAGGATATGGCAAAATCTGTCAAGGTGGCATTGGATACCCACCTTCCAGGAGGTTGTGAGGTTAAGATTAAAATTGGACTCAATGAGATACCTATGTGATGAACTTAACACACACTGTGGTCCTGGGAGTCTCTTGTCTTCCTTCCTTATACATGAGGTGTGCACTGCAGTGGGCTTTGATGCTCCCTATTAGGGCTTCTCAAACTTTACTGAGCACACAAATTCACCTGGGAATCTTGTTAAAAGGCAGGTTCTGAATTACTGGGGAGTGACCTTAGGTGCCACAGACCACCCTTGGAACAGCTCGGCTCTAAATGACAGAGATACAGAATAAAAATACTAATTTTTATTATTAAAATGGTATAGTGTTTAAATGCAATTTAAAGGCGGGGGCGGGGAGAATTTTCACTAATAATACTGCTTAAAAACAAGGACATGAGGATATAAAATCAGGAAACATGAATTTGTAAAAATATACAAATTGTTTTTAAAAATAGCTTTAAAAAAACAGCTTTGAATTACATATTAAGGATCAAATGAGGTAAAGACTGTTTCTACCTTTCTTTAGAACTAGACACACACAGGTGCAACACAAGGTGAGAGGCCCAAAATATACAGTAATATTAATATGAAATAGATTTCAATTTAAATATTGAAATAGGCAAAAGCAAAAGAGGCACAAGGTTTGCTAACAAAAAATTACAAACTTTGTACAATGAGGGTTTAAGGAAGTAATTAACTATAGGAGGAAAAAAAGATTTCTCCTGGTTCTAAAATTTAACCATCTTGATATAATTTTCTAAAGGGCAAAAGTTATGGTATGAGAAACAAAAACTCCAGGAAATGGGAGGCAGTATTCATTGTTTCTACTCACAGAATTGTAGCTTCTCCCTAATTTTCAGCCCTAGTCTTCAAAGACATCCCTATGACCTAGATTTTAATGCCAACTTATTGGCAGCTACATAGGAAGCAAAATGAGGACATACTTTTATTGCTGTCATTGTTGGATTTTTCTATCTGTGGGGTGAGTTTAAGGAAAGCAGGAATTTAGAACCTGGGAGATTTGCAAATTTAATAACAGTCTCAGGTTTCTCAAGCCATAAAGAAAGAAACATCCACACATAGAGCTAAGTTTTATAAACATTGTGCACAGTTCTGCAGAGAGCGTGCCCTCCCGTGAATGCCCCCTGCCAGCTATACTGGACATGTGGTTTTTGTAAGGCTCTAGGGCTAAAAGCAGGGGGACTGTTGGGACCTGGGCACACGACTGAGTACACACTATTAACAACTTCCAGTCCGACTGCCTCGCCTAAGGGTGAAGAAATGTGGTTCTTCAAACTGTCTCACTAGCAAATTTCATAGCAATGTTTACCAGAACCTTCTATGAGACGTGTTTACTTTATTTGGGTGGAGCACATAAGCCACTGCAATCAGCCTGCAACAATCTGGTTCTCCACAGTGTAAGGACTGATAACAGGGCTTGCTTGGGGTGTGTGCCTTGGGTGGATACACCCTGGTAACAGTTGCTTCTTCTCTGTTCCAGACCATTCCTGTCTTCTAACAAAGCAATGCAGATAAGTGTGGCTACACCAGCGAAATCCAAATCAGAGGCAAGTACTGATGAAGCAGAAAGAGGGCCTCCGGCCACTGCCAGACATCCACTGCCTCGTATGCACACTGCTTACTCAAGGAGCCTTGTTTGCGGGAACAGAGCAGCCTGCAGACAAGACTCACGCAAGTCTCCCCCACTCCTGACCCCCACTAGCGGTGGCAATGGGTTTACTTTTCCAGAAGATCTGTTGTTAAGAAAAGTTCTCTCCCTCTGTTGTAACACGCATTCAAGTGTTCACACCTCCGCGCTGTGGGTTATTTCTTTGCTGGCGGCTTCCTGTCACTGGATTGGGAGATGAGGGTCCAGCCCGGGTGCTCAAAGAACACCGGATGAATGTATGATGGGAATCAACATGCTCTCGGAGCAAGGTTTTACTGCTGACAAGGCTCAGGATAATACCAATTCTTTGATTCTCAAAAACATGATTTTTTTAAGTGTGGTGAGGAAAAAGGCACAGGGTTTGGATAATTTTCCAGTGCTATCACTTCATATGAAAGTGAGAATAGTTTCTCGTTTTATTGGAAACAGTTTTGGTGAGTTTTCCACTACAAGATGGTTTAAGTGGATAGAGTGACTGCATGAAACGTGGATGAGTCTCTGTTTCACCGTTCATTAATATGAAAAAAATGTGCCGTCCGTTACAGGGCGATGGCAAGTCAAAGGAATCTTCATACCAAGGGTGGGCTTCCAAGTGCAGGAAGGTGTGGTGCATTTATAAACAAACTCGCTGGAAACAGCAAATGTCATGCCCCTCTATGCAAACAAAAGCAGAAAGCTCTCTTTCTACCAGGCTCAGAAAAGTCATGAAAAGTTTCTGTTAGAACACAGCAGAGGGACTACTGATTTCTAAGTACTTCTCAATCTGTAAGGCGTCCGTTAGATGATAATTTTCATTAAAGAAAAAGAAAAAAATACACGTTCTTCAAAAGTAATCTTCCTGTAGGAAAATAATATGAGGGAATACTTTTAAAAATTCTTTCTCACTTCCTGAATTAAGTTCTAATTTTCAAACTTCTTTGGCAGTATCGGTAAAAACAACTCCTTTATGTGCGTATTTTATATACACCTGCCATTTCACATTTTACAAATTAATAATCTCCAATTTCACAAATAAGAAAAAATTGGAGGCTCAGGGAGCTGCTGATGGTTTTGCCAGCATCGCACTGATAGTAAGTAACAGAGCTCCATGGCACAGAGGCGGGTGTACTCTGCTCCCCATTCTTGCAAATCTTAACAGGATCAACAATCCAAAAGTCTAATGTGCCTCAAGGCACAAGGTTTAGTGGGAAGTATGAAGGCTTATACTTCAGCAAGAGAAAAATGACATTTCCTCACTTTCTCTAAACTATAGCAAAATACCAAATAGGCAGATTGCTTCTGCTCTTCTCACTTTTTAAGAAAAAGGAGTGGGGGAGGGAAATAAGTCACTGTAAAATATTTTTATTCATATGTGGAATTAAAACAAAAAGAATCTTACACATGTCTTCGGCTTAATGTTTAGAACACTTACTTGAATAAACAAAGACCTCAACCTTCAGGTCAAAGGCAGAATTAAAAAGGAAAAAGGAAAAAAGGAACAATAAATCAGGTTTCATATACTCCACCTAGGAAGGCAGGAAAGATAAAATCTGAAGATTTAAGAGTGGAAACAAAAGCTTTTAATTTTGTTATGTAAAATAATCACAATGCCCTACTCCCCAAATGTTTTAGTTAACTGAGGTTTTGCTGAATTAAGAAAAGGAAACTTTATTGTAAAGACTGAAACTATCTTTTGGTGAGACAATGTAATTAAGTCCTATAAGCATCTGTAGAAGTTGAAAACTAGAGCATGAAGGAGAAAAAGACCATTAATTGCAAAAATACTTCTACATATTTTAACTCCACATATTAATATAAGTTCCAGCATTACAGGTATAACCGTTACTTCAAATTAATCTTATTTCCATTTTTTCAGCAAAGTATATGTATTTCCTTGCACTTAACTGTATTGTGCCAACTTCATTTTAGCTTTAAATTAGACTCTTGTGACACATTCTCATGCCTGATTACAAAATGCATCACTGATGGTCCTGCATCATTTATCAAATTAATCATATTCTTCAGTACTAAAAACCTATTCATATTTCAAGGATATAATTAATGGGGAAATTTTATACCTTAATATTCCTCCAATATGATCATGTAGTAGTTGGGGGAAGGGGTTGATGACAAAACGAGTAAAATTAGAAGTCAATTTAGTTTTTTGATTAAAATAATTCTTATTGCTCTGTTATTATCATATTCAGACACGCAGTTATCCAGTTATCATGCAGGAAGGTGAATGTTATTTCCTGACTTAACTTTTCACTGTACACAGTGGTAAACACTTCACTGGCACAGTAATCTCCATGGCAACTCAGTTCCAAGGGCCTCGGAGTGACCCCTGTGTCTTGTATAAACAGTTTTGGCAGGAACCTCCACAGCCAGTGCATAAGGATGATCTAATTTTTGCAAGCGTGTCATTACCAACCTTCAGATACACAACTCAGGCCAAGTTTTTCCCCTTGTGAGTATTTTCCAAGCCCATGGAAGAAAAGAGCAGGACAGAATTGGGAGCATGGCCTTGTTATATTCACTAAACCAGATCTCCTCAAGTCTCAACCACTCCCTGCTTTGCAGTCGGACACCTTTCTGTTGTCACCCATGTCCCACCTCCATAGCACTGGTGTTGCACCTCTATAAACACCTGGACTAATTACTTGTTCCCTGGTGGCCGAGAAGCATGTAGAGGGGCCTGGCTCACAGGAGGGGCTAGCTTAGCACTAAGGTGTTGAAAAAAACAGTGATCATAATTTCCTCCCAGTCACAGACTCTTCTGAGTGATATGAAATTCCATCCTCAGGGTCAAGTTCATTCTTTCCCTAGCTTCTCCCCAGTCACAGCTCCATATGGCTGCTAGAAGTTTAAGCTAATCACTTTATTCTTAATATATTTTTACATGCAAAAGGACCAAGGAGTTCCCCCCCTCCCCCAGTTTTCATCTTTTTAATCAGCTCCTTGAAGGACATCCTAAACACTGCATGAGATAAAATGGAGTACTTTTTTCCTTCCAGTATTAAAAAAAATGACATTCACAAACATGTTTAAGAAACTCTTCTATATAGTCTGGGTGGTGATCTCAAGTGAAAAACACCTCTAAGTAAACGCATACTCTTTTTTTTCAACATCTTTATTGGAGTATAATTGCTTTACAATGGTGTGTTAGTTGCTGCTGTATAACAAAGTGAATCAGCTATACATATACATATATCCCCATATCTCCTCCCTCTTGCATCTCCCTCCCATCCTCCCTATCCCACCCCTCTAGGTGGTCACAAAGCACCGAGCTGATCTCCCTCTGCTATGTGGCTGCTTCCCACCAGCTATCTATTTTACATTTGGTAGTGTATATATGTCCATGCCACTCTCTCACTTCATCCCAGCTTACCTTCCCCCACCCGGTGTCCTCAAGTCCGTTCTCTACGTCTGTGTCTTTATTCCTGTCCTGCCCCTAGGTTCTTCAGAACCATTTTTTTTTTTAGATTCCATATATATGTGTTAGCATACGGTATTTGTTTTGCTCTTTCTGATTTACTTCACTCTGTATGACAGACTCTAGGTCCATCCACCTCACTACAAATAACTCAATTTCGTTTCTTTTTATGGTTGAGTAATATTCCATTATGTATATGTGCCACATCTTCTTTATCCATTCATCTGTCGATGGACACTTAGGTTGCTTCCATGTCCTGGCTATTGTAAATAGAGCTGCAATGAACATTGCGGTACATGACTCGTTTTGAATTATGGGTAAACTCGTTCTTGATGCAGATTTCTTGTAGGTACATTTGGAAACTGCTTCCTAATCACGATAAACATTGCATACCGGTTTTTTTTTTTAATGTCCCTAAATACACATTAATTTTAAAAAATTAATCTGGCCAAACTTATTTTTGCCAAAACCAATAATCCTGAGAACTCAAACTAAAAAACTGGTAACTGAGGGGGTTTTGTAAAACTACTTCTATTGTGAGCAGATGCTCCTGTGGCCCAAGTTCTGCGTTGATCACATCTTGGGGGCAGGTGGGAGTTTGGGGCACAGGGCTTAAGGAAACATGGATCCCATTTATTAAATGGGGGCACAGTTGCTAGGAGGGTGTTTACCTCACTTACTACCAGGGGCTTTCAGAAAAGTTTGCCTATCAAATGCCTGTCAAGTAACGAGTGGCTTTAAGGAATAACACAACACACAGTAGAGTTATTACCACTTGGAATAAGGAAGAAGAGGTGTTCGGTTTTGGAAAACTTACCACCGAGACAGGATCCATGGCCTCTTGCTTGACAGGGACTGGGTCAAACATGAGCATTCTTTCAATTACGCTTTCTAGGGTGCTCTGGTGTTTGGCCTAGAAAACAAAACAAAGTGTCTCTCTAAATCCCAAGGTTACTTTCAATATAAACCAGTAAAAAAATATATATATATATAATATTCCTCACCACCACCCCCCTTCTCTGCTCCTTCCTCTCCCCTGCCCCCGGAATGGCTGGAATTTGTTTCCCTTACCTATGAAAGATGCCATTTTATATAATTAAAACCAGACTCCATGGTCATAACCGGGTGAGAGCCAATGGGCATTTCTAACTCAAATACATAAACCCTGATGTTTCTGGAACAATAGGTACAGCCTCTTCTGAGCACCCATGCTTGTTCAAGATTACTGTGCAGCTCAATAGAAGTTAACATTATATATGAATGTTAAACACCTTTCCTTTCCCCCTTGTGTTTGTTACAGAAAAATCAGGAAAAAACAAGGCAGGCAAAAAGACAACTTAGAACCAACCATCGTGAATATCTTTGTCTTTATCCCTCCAAACTCTCTTTTTAAATGGATTGTAATATGCGTACTACATAGTACCCATAATTTCACTTAACAGTTTACTGGGAAAATGTTTCTTTTTCAGTAAGTATGGTTCCATACCATCAAGTTCAGTGTGCCACCGTGTGAACCAATCAGATTTTTGCGGCTTGCGGGATCTTAGTTCCCCGACCAGGGATGAAACCCAGGCCCCCTGTAGAGGAAGCACAGAGTCTTAACCACTGGACCGCCAGGGAAGTCCCCAATCAGATTTTTAAAAATTCCTTTCATTGGGCACCGAAGTTGCTTCTAAATTTTCACCATTACAGATAGCAATGAGCACTTTTATACTTACATGCTCCTGCACATCCTTAATTTTTAGGATAAATTTTATGAAGGGGAATTCTTGAGTGAGAAGCATGTACTTTTACCAAAGCATTTGCCGTATCATCCAGCAAAGATACTCTATAATTTCCATCAGTAAAATATAAACCTGTTTCCCAAAATTTCTACCAGCAAGGTGCATGATCATTTAAAAAAAATTAAAACTTTGCTAATTTGTTAATATCAAAATGACAAACGATTTTTATTCTCTATTGATTTAATTATTGAAGCTGAGTCTTTTTCATCTTTATTTACCATTTACATTTCTTCTTTTATAAGTTGATTTTTTTTGGGGGGGGGCCGCGCCGCACGGCATGCAGGATCTTAGTTCCCTGACCAGGGATTGAACCTGCACCCCCTGCGGTGGAAGCGCAGAGTCCTAACCACTGGACCACCAGGGGATTCCCTACATTTCTTCTTTTGAGAAATGCCTATATTCAGGTCTTGAGTTGCCGGTCCCTGCTTATGGTTTTTTAAGTACTTTTTTTATATGAAGACTATTACCTTGTATTTACTCCAATTTCTCCTCATAAGGAAATAAGCCAATCTTTAGCCTAATGTAAAGAAAACGTCCATCTTGATTCTGTTGGATCTTTCTCTTCCTCTTTTGTTATGCTTGTGTTATCCCTTTCCTCCTGTGTTCTACACTGTCCACTTCTAGCACTAAAATACATCAAATCAATCGCTTCCTCACAAGACAAAATATTCAGTCTGCTGAACATTTAACTGCATTTCATACATTATAGAATCACTGCCCACATATTACCCAGATCATCAACAACTTTCTTCAGGCACCTCCTACCCAAATTTGGTTAGAAGTGAGGTCTTTATATATTACTTTGGTTTGGGTGGGAACGTAAACAAGTTCTTGATTGAGTTCTACCAGAAAAAGGTATAGAAATCCCTGGTTTAGATTACTTCCTGTATTTCAGTATTTAATCACCCCATCCCCACTTCCACGATAGCAATTCTGTAGCCAGTGGTGTCCATGCTCTACGGGTTAAACGAAGATATCGTCACACACAATTATAAAAGTAATACTGTGTAGTTCTTGTGCTTCACTGCTTTGCTGAAGAAAGACTGTCCTGGGTCTTGTGACAACACGTGAATATCATCATTAACTCAACATAAGGCCCTGACTTCAAAATTATATTTTCCTACATCACAGGACGTATTATAATCTGTGAACACAATTTGATACCAGGCTGCTGAAATCAATGGTGCTACCACCCTCCTCTGTATCCCAGCAAGAACAAACCCCACAGCCAGTGAAAAATGGATGATTTCATAATGAAGGATGAAAACCCCTTTTGTGTCTTGGGATCTATTATTAACCAGTTCCCAGGGTAGCAGCTGTACAGATGGATACGGTTCTAGGAATTGCTGTCCAGGGCCCTACAGCGGATCGTAAACAAAAGACGTGAGATAGCCTCCTTGTATCAATGAGGTCAGATAATTCAGCAGCCTCGACCCACAGCTGGTCATCCTCCCCCAAGCCTTTTAAATTTAATTTACTCTTACAGATTCATCCACTCCACTAGACAGTATCTTGCTGCAAATCCTTCTAAACAAAAGTACTCATATTCTCAGGCGTGTAAGGAAACAGTCCTGATCTGTAGACTCAAGCAGGAAATCTGCACCTGACCCCTGACATGAGGGAGAGGAGGAGGGAGACCCTTTTTCACATGTAAAATGCAGAGGACACCTCCTTTGCCTACTTCCTAAAACACTTACCTTCAAGGTTTTGGAAAAAACCAAATGAGATTAAAACAAAACAAAACAAAAAAACTCTTTTTGCCCTCTTAAGTCGTTTATATCACTGAATATGCACACAATTTTTGGATCTATATACTGTGCAAACAGCACTAAATTTGTTGGTTCCGATTTCGGAAATGCCAGGTACTTGTCTCCTTGCTAACATACCTATCCTTAGAGGTCAATCCCCTCCACCCTTAAAAAACTCAGACTAAATTCAGTTTCAAAGGTAATAGCTGGGGCTTCCCTGGTGGCGCAGTGGTTGAGAATCTGCCTGCCAATGCAGGGGACACGGGTTCGAGCCCTGGTCTGGGAAGATCCCACATGCCGCGGAGCAACTGGGCCCGTGAGCCACAATTACTGAGCCTGCGCGTCTGGAGCCTGTGCTCCGCAACAAGAGAGGCCGCCATAGTGAGAGGCCCGCGCACCGCGATGAAGAGTGGCCCCCACTTGCCGCAACTAGAGAAAGCCCTTGCACAGAAACGAAGACCCAACACAGCCATAAATAAATAAATAAAATAAAATAAATTAAAAAAAAAAAAAGTAATAGCTGCCTACATCCTGTATGAGATCTTACATAGGGCCTTGTCACTTACTTGACTGCTGTACCATCGCAATAGCTTCCTAGCATCTCCACACCTCGCCTTACCTGGAATCCTTTCCTACGTGCAGGAGCAGCACGGTGGCATTAAGATGATGGGCTCTGTAGCTCATTTTGGTCCAAATTTTAACCCCATCATTTAGCTCATAAAGCCTTCAATAACTTTTTCAAATGCCTATAACAATAAGTACTGAACCCATTTAGAAATGAATTACACATTAACCTGCTATAGCTTGGGTCATTTTAAGACATTATTTAAATTACTTTCATTCTTTAATTTTTATGTTTTATCTAAATGTAGGGAAATTAGTGCTTTAAAAGACTTATAAGAGAAAAAATCGTCTAACATAAAGCATCCCTTCTAACAAAACCTGATTCATTTTTATTAAAAAAAATTTAAAGGTATGTTTATTTGTTCAGAACTGTACCTAAAAGAGTAACTCAATCACTGATGAAGGGATATTTCTCATACACAAGTATTAGAATTAATTAATAAATGAAGAAGCAAGATACAATTGAGAATACCTCATTTTGAAACTCCTAACTAAATAATGCATCACCGGACAATAAAAAGTCTGTGCAAAATACAAATATCACTATGAACAGAACCCAACTCACTGTCCACTCACATGCTTAACAGCACTTTGCTCTCAATTTGGTAGCTTCTAAAATGACTGATTATACTTTTAGTGATAGTCACAGGATATGGAACGAGGAGGTCATGTGGTGAAAAAAAAGAAAGAAAAAGAAAAAGACACACCCTAACCCCTAACAAGAGCATCTTGGGAGGGGTGGGGCAGCTTTATACACACCTGTGTGCCCATTTTTAAATTTATTAATTCTATAATTAAAACTTTTAATAAAAATAAGACGGAAGCTAAGCTAGAAAGAAACCAAATTTAGGAAGGGAATCAAACACATTAACACAAATCAGGCTTTTGTTTATTTATTGCAGAAAACGTCTAGACTCTGTACCTACTGTTTCTATCTCTGAACAGACCACTTTTTGCCACGAGCATTGACCTTGTCTTTGGGTTCTGATCTAGAATCAGAATAAGAGTGACTACAGTGTCTCCAAAGGGCCTTCCATATAACTGGGAAGTAACTCCCGCACTGGAAGAACTGGGGTTCCTAAACTTAGTGGCTTTTGTTAACGCGTGGGCGACTCAGTGCTCTGGGGCTATTACCATCATGTTAAAAGAATGCTAAGTAAACTACAAATGCTGTAGAAAAACTATTACTTCACAACCCTGACAGCAGTCCCAAGTAGAACCATTAGGTGGCGCACTAAAACAAGTATAAAGACTAGGACAGGGGTGGTAAATTGAGTTTGCCAACATCAAGGTCTTTAAACGTAGTGGGTTTCAACTAGGCTCAGGAATTCTTATCACAGAGATGAGAAGGCCCCCAAAAGTGGTTCTGTTTTTTCTTACAACTATTTCCCAAACATTAACACATTTACATCTCAGTTGTGTGTAACTAGCTTAGGAAACATACATTCTAAACTAGCAATCCCAGGATAACACAACTACATTTACAAGAGGAAAAAAATGGCAAAACCGGTTTAAAAAAACTTCTAAGTTATCAAGGTGCCTAAAAGCAAAAATATAGGAACATCACCATTGCCAAAATAATTTTCCATCACTGGAACAAATGTCATCTTCCCCCAACTGTGTTATTTTGCTGGGAAGGGCCAATACAACTGAATTTTCCTCCAAAAGGAAGAAATAGATTTTCCTTCACACTCTCTCTACTTATACTTCTGACTTTTCAGATGTCAAAAGAAGGCTCAGAATTTTGCCAAAATGCACAACCGCAAGTTTAAGTCTTAAAAAGCTTTGGTGAATCATTTACATGAAGTTTCACAAGCAATATAGTTTCGTCTCCTTTTCAGCCCTCCAAGAGGCCTACTCGACAATTGCTTTATGAGGGTACAAATAAGCCGCAGAGCTTAGAAATACAGACAGGCCTTAATGTAAGAGAAGGTTATGTTGCCAGCCTCCTTTGAAAGTAGCTTGTCTTGAAGCTACAGCACATTTTATTACAGAAACAACCTTATAAATAACTGCCCCTTCCTTAGAAGCATGACACAGAGAGAGAGAGGTGTGAGGCAGGGGACGGAGGGGGGTCTGGAGAGAGAATGTGTGCATCTCAAGTCAATTTCTTGGTGATGTATCAGGATTTGCTTCTGACATTGTCCCTTCTCATCTCCTGTTTAATGCACTCAAAGGGTCCCTGTATTCTTCTCCCCCAGCCCCGCCTGACCCTAAGGCTCCAGATTACCTGCCTCCCTCAAAGCTAATCTGTTTCCTAGCCGACCTCAGCCAGGTGTAAGGAGAAAAACAGGATGGTCAAACCAACACACCGTCTGTAAGCGCCCCTTTCAATTCTCCCAAGTGTTTGGATGTTAAAGGAGGGAAGCATGTTGCCTTCCCTCACCCCTTACTCCCCAAAGGAACTTCAGGGAAAAAATTAAGAAAAGAGTTAAAACAAACAAACAAAAAATGTGTGTGTAATTCTTGGTCAGGAGGAGGACCAGGGCAGGCAGGCAACATCCCTGTAGCTAAACTTCCTTTCCAAAGAAATTTTCTTTCTTTACTTTTGTACCCAAACTCATCCAAGAGCTCCCAGGAGTTGAATATTTAAAGGCAGCTGCTCTGGCCAGAAATACAAGAGGCCAGACAACAGATGTAAGCAGGCATTTCTAAGTCAGAGCCTCCTTTCAGGACAGCCAAATGCTGGCACCTACCTGGAAAGGCGTCTCGTTTTCATGTCACTCGGTGATCTGTCTCCTAGCTCAGTCTTCTATTGCTGGTGCGAAAGGAAAAACTCCATGGAACACTTCTGAATCTTTGCCCCTCATAAATTAGTTATTTTACATGAAAATGTTTTGTAAATGGGGAAGAAGTTAATTACTTAGTTTCAGATTAACTGTAATGACCCATGAGCAAACAATCCGCCCTCTCCCCTCTCAGCTAACAAGCCACCCAACTTTACTTTCCTGCATCCGCCCATCTGCTCCACCCTATGGAGAGTTGCCAAGGCAGTCTGACTTGTCCAAACAGGACATGGCTTCAGATAAGATTCTGCCCACACCCTGTACTTCGGAAAGACCAAGTGAAGCAATTGCCTTTGCATGTAAATAAGGACAGGTGCAAAGGTAACAACCAAGCAACCTCCCTACACATTTCCAGCTGGGGCCCAGCAGAGCAGGGGCGGGGGAGGGGAAACCCAAGCCCATACCCTTTGGTAAACTCTCAAGTTCAATGCCACCTAGTTAGTGGCCTACAACATCTTTCTTAAAGAAATTTTAGCGAACACTCATCATTTTCCTTACTGAGGTTACATACTCAGTTTCGTCCTTCACGCTCTCGGACAATTTTGTATTTTAGTTTTAAGGGCGAGCAACCTCAACTCAATTGAAAAGCACCTCTAATGTGTACTCCTGCTGTGTACACGTCTTACAAGATCTGCCTCAGCCCTCAGTCTTCTTCCGTGAAGTGTTATATAATCAGACCCAGAAGGGCTGCGTGAGGCCACTGCCTCTGTCTGCTTCTCCGCTGGGTGCCCTATCACTGGAGACCCACCCTACTCCACCCTAAGGGGCCTCCACCCATGGGGCCCCGCCCTGCCGGGGGGGGAGGGGCCCTGGGAGGGACCAATTGGCTCAGGTCAGCTGCCAGTTCCTGGAAATTCCAGCCTGAGCAGCGATGGCTGGAACCTTGCAAATAACCAGAAAGAAGTGGTGGTATTTCCCCCAGCTCCTGAGGATGCTCCATTAAACGTTTATTTCAGAGCCACAGAACCTCTGGATGTGGAAATGAGCTAATACCGCCCTCTCCCTTCAAAAGTAAACAAACAAAAAAGCATTTTGCACCAGTGCTATGTAAGAGAATTCAACCTGTCCCAAACGGAAACCCTCCTCCTCCTTGCTCCCCTCCCCGATTTGCCTTATCTTCTCGTCACTCACCATGGAAACCTAGAGGTCATCTTTTAAGCCTTCCTCCCCAACTTTTCTCTCCACATCTACCGCTGCCACCAGGGGGCCAGGCCCTCAGGACCTCAAGACTGTGTTACTGGGGTCTCACCTCCACTAGTCCATCCCAGGATGGAGAATCCATCCTGACCCCCTGCCACCTACATTTCTCAAAGCCCTCTTCTCAGCTGGTCTTTCCCAAGCTCCCAAACCTTCCTCCGACGGGACCCCCAGGGCTTGCAGAGTCAGTTCAAGCACCAGGCTCGGCGTCCCCTCTCCTACCAGCTGCCCCTGCTCCACCAGGCGCCCTCCACGCTGGCTGCCCTGTCCCCCGCCTCCCCACCCCGCCTTTGTTCATTTTCGGCCCTGACGCTGGGCAACCAGGGTGGAATGCCCGTCCCCTTCCGGCTTATCTAAATCCTCCTAATTCTTCAAAGACCAGCTCAAGGCCCTCCCGCCTCTCGGCGCAGCCAGCTGATTGCTCCCTGACCAATCTGAGGCCACCTCTTCTTACCTAGATAGGCTGGGCCTTTCTACTTTACTAATGGTCTGCCCAGGACCACCACCCGGACTGGGAGCACCTGAGGACAGGAGTGCTTTACACCACCTTAGAGGGGCTCCCTCCCTGTTCCCAAAGGAGATCAGGAATGTCCACTAAGTCAAGTTTTTTGCCAGGCCGAAAGGAGTGAATATAAAAGCACTGAGCCGGTATGAGGAGTCCCACAGTCACTTCCCTTTCCCTTCGAATGCACTTGAAATCTCCCTTAAATAAACAAACAAACAAAACCAAACCTCCCTTAAATAAGTAATAGGAGTAACGGGACCTAACCTAAAGGAAACCTATTAAACCAAACTTCCTCAAAAAAAAGGAATGCTCCTAACCTTAACC